>NC_090652.1:145164903-145464903 GCF_040937935.1 Hyperolius riggenbachi
CAGTACATGGTCACAGCAGCTCTCAGTGCACTACTGGCAGTACATGGTCACAGCAGCTCTGAGTGTACTACTGGCAGTACATGGTCACAGCAGCTCTGAGTGTACTACTGGCAGTACATGGTCACAGCAGCTCTGAGTGCACTACTGGCAGTACATGGTCACAGCAGCTCTGAGTGCACTACTGGCAGTGCATGGTCACAGCAGCTCTGAGTGCACTACTGGCAGTGCATGGTCACAGCAGCTCTGAGTGTACTACTGGCAGTACATGGTCACAGCAGCTCTGAGTGCACTACTGGCAGTACATGGTCACAGCAGCTCTGAATGCACTACTGGCAGTACATGGTCACAGCAGCTCTGAGTGCACTACTGGCAGTTCATGGTCACAGCACCTCTGAGTGCACTACTGGCAGTACATGGTCACAGCAGCTCTGAGTGCACTACTGGCAGTACATGGTCACAGCAGCTTTGAGTGCACTACTTGCAGTACATGGTCACAGCAGCTCTGAGTGTACTACTGGCAGTACATGGTCACAGCAGCTTTGAGTGCACTACTGGCAGTACATGGTCACAGCAGCTCTAAAAGCACTACTAGCAGTATGTGGTCACAGCAGCTCTGAGCTGCTGTGACTGTGTACTGCCAGTAGTGCATTCAGAGCTGCTGTGACCATGTACTGCCAGTAGTGCACTCAGAGCTGCTGTGACCAGGTACTGCCAGTAGTACACTCAGCTGCTGTTTGTTTTTATGGGGTTCTAATGGCTTAAGGATTAATAATGCACTTTTCCCTTTTTTGGGGTATTTTGGAAAATACAAGCTGGCAAATTGATGTAGAACCTGTAATACAAAAGTGTCTCTGGACACTGCGAAATGGGTGTAGTCCAGAGAGTGGCTGTGCGGGTTGAGGATCCTTGCCTTGTTGCCTCCATTCCAAGCAGGCAAGTGTGGTGTCTGCTTGTAGCAGCTGCTCCCATGTCCATTGACAGAACAGAAGTAGTTTGCTGAGCATGTGCTTGTACAGCTGTCAGGAGACCAGCAGATATTCTAGTCACAGCAGTTCGAAGCCCCTCATAAATGTGCCTCATCGTGATGATGAGGTGCAAGAACACTGTTTAAATGTCTGAAAGGATTTCATCCCTGAAATGTGCTTTATACTGTGTGCTTTCTGTAATATTATTATATTATTACATCATTTTTCCCAAGCATGACATAAAATCCAGTCATACACCTCTACTTGTACATGATGAGTTGAGAGCTAATGTGTAAACAAGGGAAGTTAACCATTTCTGTGCTCCCAGCAAACCAGGAAGTAACTACACTGCAGCATTTCTGAAAGAGCTCCATAAGCTGTTACAAAGAAATGTTTTTTCTCTAAAGGTTATTATGTTGTTGCTTATCTTTTAGAGCAGAGCGGAAGTTCGGAGTTCAGGTCTGCTTTAAAGAGAGTCTGAAGCGAGAATAAATCTCGCTTCAGACCTCATAGATAGCAGGAGCATGTGTGCCCCTGCTAAACCGCCGCTATCCCGCGGCTTAACGGGGGTCCCTTCACCCCCAAATCCCCTCCGTAAAGCGGGGGAGCGCTTCCGCATTGGGGCAGGGCTAACCGCCTCAGCCCTGCCCCACGCGTGTCTGTCAGACGCATATCTCCGCCTCTCCCCCGCCCCTCTCAGCCTTCCTTCACTGAGAGGGGCGGGAGAGAGGCGGCGATGCGCGTCTGAGAGACGCGACTGGAGGCAGGGCTGCAGCCGTTAGCCCTGCCTCCAGGAAGGGAAGATTTACGACCAAGACTACGACCAAGTCTTGCGGGGGTGGGTTTGGGGGTGAAGGGACCCCCGTTTAGCGGCGCGATAGCGGGCGGTTTAGCAGGGACACACATGCCCCTGCTAAGTATGAGCTCTGAAGCGAGATTTATTCTCGCTTCAGAGTCTCTTTAAAGAGAAACTCCGACCAAGAATTGAACTTTATCCCAATCAGTAGCTGATACCCCCTTTTACATGAGAAATCTATTCCTTTTCACAAACAGACCATCAGGGGGCGCTGTATGACTGATATTGTGGTGAAACCCGTCCCACAAGAAACTCTGAGGACCGTGGTACTCCTGGCAGTTTCCGGTCTGTGAACCTTGTTGCATTGTGGGAAATAGCTGTTTACAGCTGTTTCCAACTGCCAAAAAAAGCATGCAGCAGCTACATCACCTGCCAACGGTAAAAATGTCACCATGTAATAAATGTCAGAATGTAAATCAGGGATTTAAAAGATTTTACAATGGGCAAACACTGAAATACATAATTTTTGTAAAAATGAAGCACTTTTTTTATTACATTATTTTCACTGGAGTTCCTCTCTAAGCCTATGTAAAAAAGTATTTACAAACTGCGGTGCATATCTAGAAGTTGGGTGGATGAGGATCCTGAAAGTGGGTGCAGGGCAAAAGTCTATATCAGCACTACAGACGTTTTGTGTCCACAGACACTTGGTCCCGTGTGTTCTGCTGTTCATTATCCGTTGATTAGGAGCTGCTGAATACAGGCAGTGATTTTGAGGTTTTAGTAATGTTGAGTCTGCAATATGCATTGAAACACTTCAGCTGTCATACTGCAAGACAACTCCAGATGTTTCCCTGCATTCATTTGCTAAGGTGTTTGCACCAGAGCAGTGTGACAGGTCAATGATATCCTGCCTGTGCATTTCACATTTACCGTAATGATATCAAACGCTTGCCTTTCCCTGAAGAGTTTGTCATACTTATGTTTGTATCACAGAATGATAATTGAATCTTTTTGGTTTGTAATAAGTAAGGCATATTGGCAAAGATAGCAATCCTTCCTTTAGTGAAAATGGAAGAAAACCAGAGCCAGGTATGTTTACAATAGGGGAAGTCATGCTGTCACAGGAAATTAATGGTCGGCTCTAAGCAGCTTTTCTGCTGTGGAATTAGGCTAAAAATATATTTGGGGTTGCTCCCATAATGATGCCTGTGCTGGTTGAAAAATGAAAGCTAGGAATGCAGCTCACCACAGTACACGTGCCTGGCTGAAGCTCACTTCAGTTGTGTGAACTTCTGGCAAACATTAAATCTTTCCTTCAACAAAGAGAGTGGCCCTGAGCCAGTCCAAAGGGAGAGCTTGTCCCAGCGCCATTCAGACACCCTTGTGCTTGCAGTGTGTACAGATAACCCAGTGCCAGATCCTTTTGTGCTCTCATAGGGATTAGCGAGGAAATTTAAGTTGTGCAGTTAAAATCCCTCTCCAAGTGTTCTCGGCTGGTTTCAGCTTTTGGTCCGCTTAGTTCTGGTTTCTTTCTCTTTGCAGAGGCAGTTTGTACTGTAGCAATGGATTTATTTCAGAAAATGTAGTAGTATTAAAAGTGCAGCTGCCCATATAAACCAGCTGGCTTTACTCTGTCAGCACTCTGTCAGCAATCTATTCTCATTTTTTCAGTACATCTGAGGGTTTCATTAGGTTGTCTATATTACTTCACTGATTTTCACTGACGTTGGCCATTAATATTACTTGTATGGTATTGAGACAGTGTTTATATGGGCCTGGACATTGCTTGAAGGGCAACAATGATTCTACTTTGGAAAGTCTGTGTATTGGCATGTGGTGATCCAGTGTGTCAGACAGGCTGTTACTGTTCAATTACAGTTTACTATGGTTCTATTGCTATATTTTTTCTCATGCCCCTAGGGGCAGTACGGTACTCCTTTATTATAGCTATATCAGCTCTGTATGGGTAGGTGTTTGGTGTGTGTAATAGATGCAAAAAGTGGTCAGTCAGCACTTATATTTAGGGTGAACGCCCTCGTCTTTAGGGAAACTTTGAGCAGTTGGTGGCTGAACTAAAAAGGGCACACAGTGCTGGAGACGGTAATGTACCTTCTGTGTTGGGGGGGGGGGGGGGGGGGTTGGTTCAGAGAATTGCAGGAAGGAAGCCAGCCGCGGCCCTCCCCAATGGCTGTGCTAACTACTTCCCCGTAGCTACTCAGTTATTGCTCTCCTTAACTGTTAGCCTCTAATTACATCTTCTATTGATAAAATGCATAACAAGGATTTTATAAAATGTTATTTTAATTATTTTCTGTTTTGTGAAATCTGCTCGTTTCAGTTTAGAAACACCTTAAAAATCCTGTTCTTTTGAGCAACACACTCACTTAATTTGCTTTTAGCTTATGTTGGGTTTTCTAGAGTTTTGGGATACTTAGAAAAAAGCATCCTAATGTAACATTATCCACAGAGCAATTATAGTATATGTAACTTTTTTTTCTTCTTTTCTTTGCAGTGCCAACCTGTAAGTTCACCTTTACCCGATTTCTTTAAACCTGCTCCAACTCCTGATCCTGCTATACGCCCCCCAGTGCCCAATGCGATTTTGAAGCCTGCACCTACACTCGTAAAGGTAAAGCAATTAAGCCATATTTATTTACTCTTTAGCTGTTTCATTTATATGTATAACACCACACATTCCATTACATATCAGCAGTACATAAAACCATTAATATTAATTTGTATTTATCTAATGTGGATTGCCTTAGATCTAATCAGAAGGTACATATCACTAGCAGAAACACAGACAATTAATGCAATCTGCTGACAAACTCAAGTTATATATTCATACCTCTGTAAGGATATCAAAAACATAGAAAAGCAAACAAACACGGTTTACCTTTCTTTATTCTCATCCATCTTTGTAGAGCATATAATCAGAATAACTCCTCATCTGTCAATATATAAACATCATGGCAATTTATTTAACAAAACATGTGTGCACTGTAGCAATTCAGTAGATAGGCAATCACTAACATTCTGTAGATAGGAAATGACACTAGTCAGTTTTGAGCCGTCTGGCTTTTTATCAGACCTTTGCAAATGTGTACAGCATAATATAAAAACATATTCTCTTTTCCTCCATAATGGCTATTACCTGGGTGGGGTATGTTCTATGCTCAGTAGGAATAAATCTCTCTGAGCAGATTCCAATCAGAAAGGGATTAATCTTTTGGACATGTCGGGTGGCCATCTATTAATGTCTGACCACCTTAACAAGAGTGTGCTGATTTATCAGAACAGCTGACCAGAGCAGCCACTCAGATTGCAGATGTTAATAGAAACATGGATTCTGATCCAGGGCTTTGGAAGAATGCACCAATTTTGCTCTAGTTTTATTTGCAAACTTAGAACTTGATAAACCAACCCCAACGGGTTTGTCAAAAGCGAAAAAGTCTAGAAATTCAATTTACGGAGGAAAGAGGATGATTTTGCCGTGAAGTACTCAGGGACACTGCTAAGCGGAATGACTCATCTGCCTCTCTCAACCTCTTTGTGCAAAGGGAAGAAAGGTTAGATGTATTTACTGGAATATTCTGTTACGCTGTAACTTATTGTTGTATAGGCTGAGGTCTATGTTCATGGAAATTTACAAGCAAATTCATATAATGGGTGACTGTGGGAAGTATTTCCATAGCTCAGCGCTGGAAGCCAAGGCACTTTGTAATTACTTTTGTGAAGATATGACCAGTAATGGATGTCGGGCGTCAGCGGCGTCCTTCATGAGCTTAGTGTACCACGCACATGAAAAGAGTTCAGAATGCATATTGTTCCTGACTTGGTAACTGAAGCACTGTATTGAATCTGTCTGTTCTCTCCTCTGCCTCCCTGCAGCTCTAAAGCTCTCTCATAGCCTTGAAAGCAGAGAATGGAAATGTTAGCAGTGCCTGTGGTAGGCAGGAAGTTTAACAATATTTCTACAGAGGAAAAAAAAAACTGCTCCGACTAAGATGAATATAACACAGTTTAGTACTTCACATGTATTTATTTGAATACTTTGCATATAGAACAAAACAGCTCTCTGAAACAACTATGCTTTTGCACTAGTACACGCTTTCATAATTATTCAGCTATACATATTTAAAGCATAAATGCAATCATAAAACAAATGTGTTCAGCATCCTCTCTTCATCAATAATGCAGTTACATTAACGTATTGATTTTCTTTGGAACCTTCGGTACAGTCTGCCTTTCCACTTTGACATTCTTTCCTCAGCCATGGCTGTCGGCTTATTAACTTCCTGTCTGGGGAAGGAAGTCACTATCCACTGAGTAGTTATGCATTTCAGCTACAATCTTGCAGCAGTGGCAGGGCAAAATGGGTATTTCATTTGCAGATGTTCAGCAGTGGGATAAACATTTATTTATTTCACTCATAAGCACAAGCTCTTCCAACTGTTAAACATATCAGGCAGCACTGTATGCTAAAAATAATTCAGTATATATCACAAAGGTTAGCTTAGAGTTGCGCAATATATAATTGAACCTCAACACCCTCTGCAGTTTTTGTTTTACAAAACGATGCGGCAGAGTGTGTTATTGAACCCTACTGCATCAGAGTATCCTGGTATGGAAATCCAGCTGTAGCCACTCCCCCTGTACTCTCATCTTGTAAAACTTCAGTCTCTGTTTTTGAGGAGCAAAGGGTGGCTTATAGTCAGGTGGGCAGAAGGGGACATGACTTTGTCTTCTAGCCATGCCCCCCACATAACTGTAAGCCAGCCAGCACAGAGGTATAGGCATGGTGAGATACGTTCTGGCAGCAATGTGGTATAATAAGTTACCATTTATTCACCTTGCAGTGCTAGCTTCAAATCTGGGCCAAGACGATATTTGCATGGAGTTTGAGGCCTCTTGCACACTGCAAGTGATTCTGATTCAGATTCCGCTTTTGAATCGGTTTTTACATCCGATTCAGATTCCGATTTGCAGTGTGCAGGGAGCAAACTGCAAATCGGAATCTGAATCGGATGTAAAAACTTTTGAAACTAAAAAGCGGAATCTGAATCGCAATCACTTGCAGTGTGCAAGAGGCCTGAAGCATATAAAACTAGAAGAGAACACATCCTTTTATATAAAAGTTGAGGTTAAATTGTTGCTTTTAAAGCTATTATTAATAGAATAAGCAAAGCTGTAACTTCTGTGTCAGTCATAAAATAACAGGAGTGGGGGGAGACTATATAAGGTAGATTAATTACAAGATATGAAGAGCAGATTTGTTTGTTTAAAGAGCCAAATGCCTTGAAAAATCTGCATGAAAACACCAACACTGTAAAAATGAGGTGTATAATTCCCACCATTGAAAGCATCTCTGCTTATGGAAGTAGTGAAGTTAGACTGGTTATACAGTAAAAACTAGATTGTTATTATTATGCTTTTGTTTGCCCCTGTATTAGTGGTTAACAGTTCTTTCCAAATATCTCTTTAAATCTGCCAAATTTGAGTTTGTCCGATACTGAGCCAGCAGCAACATGCTGGAGGAATCCGGCATGACACAACCATTCTGATAGTTCCCTCAGTCCTTTATATAAGGGGACAGGAGAAGAGCAGCAGCAGGTAGAGGGTTTTGTGGGAGATGAGTCTCCATACCAAAAGGTGTTTACAGCAGTGTGGATATTTTCTGTGGGGGGGGGGATTTTATTTGGTGGGAAAAAAAACAAAGCATAGAAACTAATTGCAAGGATCCTGTCTTCCCTAAACACTGTTAAATAGAACCGCGTTTGCAGCAATCTATGTGGTGAATAACCCAGACAGCTAGACAGTGGGTAGGCACAGACACTGAGCATCTGTATGCATTATTATTCATATTTTATTCTGAGGTGAATAGAGTTGGTCATGTGACCTGCTCACCATCTGCCTGTCTGATATGTCTCCAGTAATTATAGCCCTGCGGCAACCGGGTCTTCTATTTACTGAGTATAATGTTATCTTTATATCTGCAAACTCTGCAGAACGGTCAGGAATCATTCACTCAGAAACCCTTTCATGCATTTTCTTGATCTATACAGCAATACACTTAGTGGGATTTGATGGCAGTCTGCAGGTGAATGCTTCATTTTGAACATCTGTGTGGAAATGTCGTATTGCACAAACACCATACAGCTGTGCAGAGAAGAAATGGCTTTAGGCGCTGCTGCCATTTGGTTGCTTTTTGTGGCATACTTCATTCTATGTGCACAACAATGAGATTCCGACATTCCAGCAACAATGCATTGTAAAGATTCCTGAAATACCAGAATATGACTTTTATAAGATTCCTGTGTTGAGTGCTATTCTAGACTATCCCTGGAAACTTGAGCATGGGGGAAAGTGGCTGCCTAAGAGCTGCTAATGTATTGGCTTTAGAGGATGTGGTGATTCTTCTGCAACTACATTGTGTCCTCTGTCTTCTCCAAACAGCAAAGCCAGCCAAAGAATGCAAATGATAAACCTCGCAGTAAGAAGTCAAAGGAACCCAAACCACGGATTAAGAAGCTGAAATACCACCAATATATTCCGCCTGATCAGAAATGCGAGAAGATCGAACCAGAGATGGATTCCAACTATGCGCGTCTCCTGCATCAGCAGCAACTCTTCCTCCAGCTGCAGATTCTGAGCCAACAGCAGCAACACTACAACTACCAGACAATCCTGCCTGCTCCACTCAAGTATGTGCAGCACAATACCCTCTGTCATGACTACATTCCTCCTTATTCCAGGGGGAACAGGACTGTGTATAGCCTGGGGCAGCACCGTGGTGTAGTGGTTAGCACTTTCCCCTTGCAGCGCTGGGTCCCCGGTTCGAATCCCAGCCAGGTCAACATTTGCAAGGAGTTTGCATGTTCTCCCGGTGTCTGTGTGGGTTTCCTTCGGGTACTCCAGGTTCCTCCCACATCCAAAAAAAACAATTCAGATATGTTAATTGGCTTCCCTCTAAATCGGCCCTATACTACGATACATACACTACGCAGGTAATGTATAGCTGGTGGCGGCAGCTTCACAGATTGCGATTGGTTTCATGCTGAACTCGATTCACAATCTGTTTGCAGTAAAGGCAGCCATACGATCCCTCTATGATCAGAGTCGATCAGAGAGGGATCTATCTGTTGGTCGAATCTGATGGAAAATCGACCTGTGTATGGCCACCTTTAGAGTCAGGTAATCAAATAAGTGATCATTTATCAACAAGACAAGTAATAGTGATTTTTAACGTTTGGATTTCCTGGTTAGCATCCTTATTACTTGATTACCAGATATAAATAATTGATTGTTTATTTTATGCCCGACCGTTACACTTTAAGTTAAAGAGACACAGAAGTCTTCTAAAAATCACGTTTTTAATAAAAAAAAATGTGTTTAACATCTTTGCCCTACCTAAACCGCCGCATCCCCACTGCTGAAATCTATCTAAATCCCCCCTAAGTCCCCCCTTCCTTACCCCCGCAAAATCCACGACTTTCTCGGTCGTGGTTTTTGCTGCTGTTGGAGGCAGAGCTATGAGCCGCAGCTCTGCCTCCATGCCTATATATCAGCTGCGGATCTCCGCCTCTACCCCGCCCCTCTCAGTGAAGAAAGACTGAGAGGGGTGGGGGAGAGGCGGCAATCCGGACTGACAGACGCGCTGAGAGGCAGAGCTGCTGCTCATAGCTCTGCCTCTCACGGAAGCGCTGCCTGGATTGACCACCTCCACCCCCGGGAGTTTGGGGGGATTTAGAAAGTGTACAGCGGCGGGGATGCGGCGGTTTAGGTAGGGCAATGATGTTAAACACATTTTTTTTTTTTTAATTAAAAGCATGATTTTCACGAGACTTCAGAGTCTCTTTAAAGGATCACAATTGAATAACATGTTTTTTTTTTCAATTGAGATAGGAAATGTTTGGGAAGTGCTGCCAAGTACTGGGGTATAAATTTGAATCCTTATCTTTGTTTACTGTTATCTAATTCCTTTCACACTTTTCTGAGCAGTCTTCTCTAATCTGATACCAGTGAACCATGAGGGGAGGGGGAATTCCCTCACAGTGCATATGTAAGAGAGCTGTGCATCTCTGTGTAGAGGGCTCAGTCAGTGACAGGGCAGAGCTTTCTCTCACAGAGAGCAGAGCAAATGTATCTTATGTACAACAAAACATTTGTAATTGTGTGTGTGAGAAACCTGATTCCTGACAGGATTTTGTTTTCATACTCTCCTTCAATATTACACTGTTCTAAAGGCCCATACACACGTCGGATTTCCGCGAACGACGGGTCGTTTGAACGTCCCGTCGTTCGCCCTCTAAATCGGGCGTGTGTACAGACTATCGTACAGACTATCGTTCGTTTGATAAGAGTGGGTTTGAGCGATCCGCCCGTGTGTATGGGCCTTTAGCATGTCAGACTGCAGAGATTCACCTATGCAAATGTAGCTAAAATCTACACTCAATGAATTACAGCTTTTGCCTCTGATATGTAACATGAAAAGTAGGAAAATGTTTACACAGCTACTTAGACATTACTTGTACATTGTTTTTTTAGAACAGTTGGGTATTGATAGTGTTCCTTTAACAACACTTTCAGACTGATTTCGTAATGTTCCTGTAATTTCCCTTTGATTGTCAACAAGTTTGTCTGGAGAGTTGGTATTGAGTAATCAATGCTCTGCACAATGACAATGTATCATGCCATTCTGTGCCCCCCCCCCCCCCTTCTTCTTTTTAAAAGATCCCTCATAAAACACTGTTTTCTAGCTGTTTGCTAGCTCAAGCAGTGATGTTTGTTGGCTGTGCTTGTGAAATCCACACCTGCAACTACATGTGAGGCTGAGTAAATATCACCACAAGCAAACCAATCAGTGCTGTAATAACATGCTGCAATGCCATTTTCACTTAGTTAATTAACCTTCTCTATAGATTCCTGTCATGTTTCATTTTTCCCCTGAGTATTCCACTGGGATTTTGAAATATGCTGTTAATTACCATGTTAGGGACATCATGTAAAATAAGACCTCTTAATCTGAGTTTGTTTCTTTTCAAGGTCATTGAATGATAAGCAGAACAATGGAAACACTGCAACCAGCAATGTAAACAACAACTCTGCGTCTCTGCAGAATGCAGTAAACAGACAGAACAATATTCAGTTTAAAAAAGCAGGACCACTACCTTGTAACCTGGATGATATGAAGGTAATAAAGAGTGGCGTGTGTCACAGTATGCAACCTACTCTTCATTATTATTTGTGTGTCATAGCATGCCACCTACTGTTCATTATTATCCGTGTGTCACAGTACTGTATGCCACCTACCGGTCAATATTATTTGTGTGTCATAGCATGCCACCTACTGTTCATTATTATTATTAAACTTTACTTAGTTCACAACTTGATAACTTCGAACAATATATAACGAGAGAGCAGCATAAGGCTCCGTTCACACTCTGAACCGTAAATCGTGATTTGGCATTGCTGTCTTCCAAGATTCTCATTCCAGTGAATGAGAATTGTGACGTAGTCCCTGGGAAAATGCTGCATGCAGCCTGTTTGCTATCATCAGAAATCTCAAATGCGCTGCAATCACTGCAGTGTGAGCAATCCCATGGCATGGACGGAAAAGTATGAAACACGGGCTGAGTGTGACTGAGGCCTTAAAGAGAATCTGTATTGTTAAAATCGCACAAAAGTAAACATACCAGTGCGTTAGGGGACATCTCCTATTACCCTCTGTCACAATTTCGCCGCTCCTCGCCGCATTAAAAGTGGTTAAAAACAGTTTTTAAAAGTTTGTTTATAAACAAACAAAATGGCCACCAAAACAGGAAGTAGGTTGATGTACAGTATGTCCACACATAGAAAATACATTCATACACAAGCAGGCTGTATACACCCTTCCTTTTGAATCTCAAGAGATCATTTGTGTGTTTCTTTCCCCCTGCAGCTATCTTCCACTGAAGTGTCAGGCTGTTTCTTCCTGCAGAGTGCAGACAGCTCTGCCTGTATGTAATTCCTCAGTATGTGAAAGCCCAGCCAGCTCAGAGGAGGATTTATCCAGCTTGTAAAAAATAATAGAGCAGAGAGAAGCTGCACTAATCTAAATAACACACAGCAGTGTGCAGAGAGGGGCCTGGAGGGGGGAGATGCATCACAGAACCACAACACTGAAGAACTTGGCAGCCTTCCAGGCACAGGCTGACAAGTCTGACAAGAGAGAGATAAGTTGATTTATTACAGAGATGGTGATAGTAGAACATGCTGCAGTAAGCCAGAACACATTAGAATAGCTTTTGGAACTTGTAGGATGATAAAAAACAGGATGCAATTTTTGTTACGGAGTCTCTTTAAGCAATGGTACACAAAACAGTGAAACCATAAACAATGGTTGGCAAATTGCAAGGTAAGGTTAAATATAGAAGAAGAGTCACTGTTTCCATGTGGTGGTGGAGAAGAGCACGTGGGGAACAGGGTCCGGCCAAATAGGTTTAGGATATAAGGGATGGAGGAGTGGGGCCACATTATGAGGGGGGGGGGGGAGAGAGAGAGAGTATGAAGATGGCGGGAGGGCTATGGTAAACCGATGTATTTTTAAGACCTGCTTGAATGAGTTAAAGAGGGTAGTGAGCCTGATGGGTGAAGGGAAGGGAGTTCCAGGGAGTAGGGGCTGTTCTGGAGAAGTCCTGGAGCCATGCGACTGAGCAAATGATGTGAGCGGTGGACATCAGTAGATTTGTTGGAGGAGTGAAGAGAGCGAGTTAGGGAGTATCTTTTGATGAGATCAGAGATGTATGAAGGGGAGGTATGGTGGATGGATTTGTATTCCAGGTAGAAGAGTTTAAATTTAGTTCTCAGGGGACAGCGAGGCAGCTGAAGAGGAGCAACGAGAGATGTGAATGAGACTGGCTAGGTCCACTAGACCTCTCAAGGCGTTCTATGGTATCTGGCACCAAGACCTTAGCAGCAGATTGTAACCATTAATGCTTGGTCTCCATAAGACCTCTGAAGGTGTCCTATGGTATCTTATGCTGGGCATACCACGGGTCGATCCGGCGGCCGATTAGCCGTCGGATCGACGTCCGCACGTGCACGCGCGGATCGATTCCCGCTCGTCCCCGCGGTGATCGGACACGTCGGATATTATCAATCGAGCCATCAGCGGCTCAATTGATAAGGGGGCATCGAGCTGTGTATGCCCAGCATTATACCAAGACCTTAGCAGTAGATTGTTGAAGTTGTGTATATATAGCGAGGTTGGGCTTCCATGGCTCAGACCAGTTTTTTTCAGTATATCCCACTAATGCATGACCAGATAGGCATCTGAGGAATAATGATAGGCACACACAATTATTTCAGACATGTCTGATCTGTTTCTGTTCTATAACTGATTGATTTTGTGAAGTTATCATTGGAAAATTGATCTCGTTATCAATAGGAAGCAGTTTGCACATGAACACACAATACATATTCCCATCAGATTACCTGTCGATTGGACAGGAAATTGAATCGTGCGTACCTGACATTAGGAGGCCAATAAAAACGTGATTCATTAGACCAGTCACCTGCCCAGTGTAGACATATTCGGTTAGTAGATAGGGCTCTGGTCTGTGGCCACACGACTTATACACAGTATGGTATGATGCATTAGGTGTTCATGTACCTTTAAACATGAGCACTGAAGCCCAGCTAAACGCACTGCTGCACTTTTAAAATCGCATGCGTTTTTTTAATCACAAGATCTGTTGAAAAATCGTGAAGACGTGTACACACTGGTGCAATGCAATTTTTCTATTTTCACAAGGGGCTTTGCGATTTAAAAATCGCATGCGATTTTAAAAATGCAGTGCAAGCGCAGCAGTGTGTACAGGCCCTTAGGCCCTTAGCACACTTTCATAGGTAGCCATGCTTTTCACAGAAATTTGGAAAAATTGTAGAAAAAATTCCAACATTCCGGATCGATAAAAACGGAAAATCCGTTGCTGTGCGTTGCGCTGCTCATCCCATTCATTACAGTGAATGGGATCAGCAATGCGCTTTGCCAAAAATGCAAGCAGCAGTGCGATAGTGCATCGTACTGCTGCGCAGCACGAATAGTATGAACGTCAGAAGTGCACACTATGCACTTCTCATGTTCTTGCTGATCGGATACCATATGTGCTGCCGAAATGCGCACAGCAGCGCGTATAGTGTGAACGAGCCCTTACAGTAAAGCTGAACCTGGCCATGTCTGTGAGACATTTCAGCAGATCAGATCTTTTCCAGGAAGGTAGATAAGCAGCTGAGTACAGCGGAATATTAAAATCATTTTCATCTAATAACTTCTAAAGGACAAAACATGTAGTCGAAGGCCCATTACAAGGGTTGCTCTTCTCCAGTGCTCAGAGCAGTGAGAAGTCAATGCATTCTCATTTAACCAGTTCCACAAGATTTAAAAACTGAATTTTAACCGCTGACTATTCTTAGACCTTTCTTAGAATGCAAGCGCATTTAAAATATCAACATGTCAGAGGATATGTCTGAGTAATTTTAAATGGAAATCTTCAAAGCAATTTAGTCTTGTATATTTTTTTCAGTTGCTATGGCTAAATTAAGCTGGGCTTATATGAAATATAATCATCCATCACACAAGATAAAAACGTAGTCAATATTCATTACTTCCTCTAGCGAGTGAAAGGCATTAGGATATTAAATGTCAAGTGCTAACTGAAAAAGAATACGAACATGCAAGCTTTTGTAGGAAAATTAAGCATGAAGATGTTAAGAGTTTGTAGATTACATTCTTAACTTTGATTTCCACTTTTTCAGGTTGCTGAACTTAAAATGGAATTGAAGCTTAGAGGCCTACCGGTGTCTGGTACAAAGACTGACCTTATCGAACGCTTGAAGCCGTACCAGGACTTGAATAATAATGGTGTAAGCACAAACAGTGCCACAGCGGTCACCACCACAGCCACTTTTGCTTCTTCAGGAAGTGGTGCTACGGAAGATCTTACAGCAACACTGTCTACAACTACTGTAAATAACTCTGCCCTTAGTATGCATATAGAGACATCCTCTTCTTCAAATGGAGGCAACCAGGCACCTATGGATACCATCAGTTCCCCATTACCCATGTCTCCCGCCCCTTCAGAACAATCCAATTTTAGCACCGAAGACACTAACATGACAGACACTTTTGCAGAGATAATGACCATGATGTCACCATCTCAGTTTATGAACACATCACCAATTAAAGTTGGTCTTAATGAGGACAGTATAGCCAGTGTAAGCACTACAAACATAGATTTAGATGTTGCAGAAAAGGACCGCAAGCTACAGGAAAAAGAAAAGCAGATCGAGGAACTTAAAAGGAAGCTGGAACAAGAGCAGAAGCTTGTGGAAGTTCTGAAGATGCAGCTTGAGGTCGAGAAACGCGGCCAGCAACAACCTTGTTCTAATGTTTTAGTAAATGTGGATCAGAAGCATTTCACTGGGGTCAATGTAAAGGAGGAAACAGCCATGCCTGATTGCCAGCATTCTGCACAGACTATTCTCAGTGGACATTTGATAGGGCAGCCCACAGTGCCCAATGGCAGCCAGAGTATTATTGCCAACAATGCAGTTGTCATCAAACATGAAGTTCCATTGGCCAATCCTGAACATCAGAACATTATCCAACAGTTTTATGTGACTTCTCAAAGGCCATCACAAGCTACAGTAATGGGTCAGCCCCAGGCACTGCTAACCACGCCAACGGCACAGATTCTGCTCCCTGTCTCCATCAAAACAACCAATGCAATGCAACTGTCAGTGGTCCAGGTCTGTAATTAGTAAAATGATGCTTTACATGTAACGGTCACATTCTAAGGTCTATTATGTAGCAGTTGCTGTATATTGTCAGTCAAATGAAGGAAGCAGCCCCACATATAGCATTGTACCTATAGTAACTTTGTCTTGAGTCTTTCAAAATGAACAATGCTGTATAGTTAGTATTGTGTTTTGAAAGCATGCCTGTTTCATTGAATTGCAGTGCTGAAATGACACTTTGTGTTGTGCTATTTTGTTAACCTATTACCAGATTTACTGCTTCACCCCTTTGCCACTCCTTGTACCTATGTGTACATATTATCTTTGCTATACCTGGGTATACTTCACCAAGTGTAATTTTACAAGGTGGAACTTTATTACTAATGACATTTTTCTATAAGCTCGGCTGCTTTCCATGGTTTATACTCCATACATAAAGCAGATGTGCCGTGCACTTTTGCACAGCACACAATGAAAAGTATTTATGTCACATATAGTTGGTGAATAATTCAATTCTCTGTTTTCAAACTAATTTGCTCTTATCAGCAACTGGGAATAGACTGCAGTAGAACTCTACCAAGGCAGCTCTGGCATTCAGTAAACGCTAAAGCTTAAAGGAGTTATCAGGCATGTTATAGCAAAATTAGTGCAACTTACCCAGGGCTTTGTCCAGCCCCAAGCTCCCAGCATGTCCCTCGCCGCAGCTCTGCCGTCAGCCGTTCACCGCCTCTGCCTCCCGGTCTGCACTGATGATGTCAGACCTCGCCTGTGGTGGCGGTCATTGCCAGCGCCGCTCGAGCAGGCGCAGTACAGGCCGTCCTCCAGGTCAGCCTGACGTCATCAGCGTGGACCGGGAGGCAAAGGCGGCTGACGGCAGAGCTGTGGCGAGGGACATGCTGGGAGCTTGGGGCTGGACGAAGCCCTTGGTAAGTAGCACTAATTTTTCTATAACATGCCTGATAACTCCTTTAACCCTTCCAGTGCTCCCTGCAAAAGTGATACTTAGTAAAACTTTTTTTTTTTTTTTAGTATTTCCATAAATTGTATTGAAGAATATTTTTCCATAAAGGTTATCATGCTGTGGCAAGTCTTTTAGAGCTGAGAGGAAGTTCTGAGTTTAGTTCCACTTTAATACTACACATTTCTTTAGACTAGCAAGGAGAATTGCAGAAGCATACCGTGCATACAGCATGCCAGGCTGCTCACACCTGTTTTGCTGATGGCAGTGTTACACAGATAGGGTTAAGGTGGCCATAAGGAGACTAAACATATGTAACATCACTGGTGTAAGTGTCTGAAATCTCAATTAACGCATCTCAATTAACAACATTGCAAATCAGAATACTTTAAAGTTCAATTGCTGAATAGCTGTTTTTTTTTTGTAGTGCAAATGGGTTCACAAAAAGTATGTTTAATAATATAATGTTTAATTTTCTCTTCTGCTATAAGAGTAGAAAAGCAAATCGGAGTTAGAATAACAGGTTAATTTACATTTGATCCCACTGTGGCCATTGGGAGTTTTATAACTGAGAAGATCCTATGACCGCACACACTGCGCTTCCTGAGTCAGAGGTTGTCGACACTAATTGCTATTAGATTGGTGAATACATCAGACATCTGCTGGGGAAAGTGCTAACTGATTGCTTCTACTACCTTTAGTTGGCTTGGCCTTCACCTCTAAGCTAGAATTATAGCATGGAATCAAGTAAATCGTTCTTTTAGTCCCTTGTGGATCTATTTTCTGCTTGGAAGTCACTGTAGCCACATATTGTAAAGGCTACTTGAAGTGAAATTTAGCATAATGAAATAACTGTATATAGAGCATAGTACCAATCTTTCTTAGAACTTGCCTTTGTTTCCCCTGACCTTTATTTACATTAAGGGGTTAACCATTCAGTGCTATAAATTCCAGTAAGGAACAGAAACAGAACTTGCGCTCAACAATACAGCACTGGCCCTTTTATCATGCATTATCGATGCAGCTCTCTTGCGTTGGGTGGTGCAACTATAAAAAACAAAAAGGTGGGGGAGAGAGAAAGCGCTCCGATAGTGCATTAAACTAGGTATGCAATTTACACACACTTTACATTTTGCACTTACAGTTGTCTTGTCTGTGCTGCGTTATGCTCCAACAATGTCCCAGCAGGCCGCCTCGCCTCAGCCTAATCCAGCCTGGCTAGGGCTGGTGGTGTAGATGACTCATACGAGAGAGCATCTGTCTGGATGGAGCAGTGCACAGCCTCTGACGTCTGACGTCACTACCGTTTTCGGCGTATGGCCACGCCTTCCTCAGGTGACGTTCCTAGGGAGACGGCGTAGTATACATAGGAAAAGTGCCCTTAGTAAAAAAAAAAACCTCATTCCATATTTTACCACATTCCTAAAATACTCAAAAGTACAGTGGAACCACCAGGGCGACCTATTGTGGCAGGAATAGAGGGTATACTAGCATCAATATCGGATTATATAGACCATTTCCTGCAGCCTATAGTGCAACATACAGAATCCTACACGAGAGACTCCTTGCATGCCCTAGAAATATTAGAACACTACACCAGGAAAAAAAAGAATATCTCTGAGCATCCCTTGACGTATGTTCTCTTTATACATCTATACCACACACAAAAGGCCTGGAGGCTGTTAAACATTTTTTGTCTAAAGGCCAGTTTATACTGGATCTTCTTAAATTCTCTTTGGAGCACAACTATTTTACCTATATGAAAGATCATTACCTACAGTCCGCTCCGATGGTGTGTTATGGTCTGGTTGGAGTCCAGAGCAGATGTGTTTCCGCCATAGGCTTCTGCAGGAAAGGCATCCACTACCGGAGTTATCATGCTGGGCAGATTTCTGCCTTGTGGTCACTACGGACTGTCAAGTGTGAACAGATCCTTTTAATAAATCTGATCCCTTCAACTGTCCGCTCTCATGATCCGGCAAAAGAGAAAAATTGTCCATTTTGCTTTGCAGTGTGAGCCAAGCCATAGCTACAGTATGAATAATGAATGTCCATTTATAACTTGGTTTATTACCTAACCATTGTGAATCAATACACCAGTGATGTCGTCCTACTGAGGAGAAACACAAATCTATCTGTCCTTCCATAAAAGCAACCAATCCAGACAGTCACAGACACTGCAGGCAGTCAATGCATGACTGCTGGGAAGGGTGCTGGAGCTGTTCTGGAAACACTGCTATTGCTTATGGGATGTGGCCCATTGCAAGATTCAGCACTAGATGAGACATTCCATTGTCCTTACAGCTTCCCGTTATTACGTTAGATTCCTAAGGCATGGAAATAGCCAAGTGCTGGTAGCTCTGTTAACTACCTGGCATTGATCACCACCGTGTAGTGAAAGGTGTCCTGGTCACTAATCTGATTTAAGATGGTGCATAATTTAATTTTAATACAAATTAAGTGTATATAGTTTTTTTTGCTGTGTGTTCTATGTTTTATTCTCCCTAGCTTACTTACTAAGCAGGCTCCATGCTCCACTCTAGCATAAGTATGTATGATACAATAAAGATAAGCACATTTTCACAGTGTTTGTTCACAGTGCAGCTTTGTCGGAAATATATTGGAAAATTAGTTTGACCTGTGCGTTTTAGGAATGGATCTTGATTGTTCTGAAACCAGCTGCACATTGCTTATAGCAACTTCTGCACAATATCAGGTTGCTATAGGCAATACTTGCTGTTTCCAGTCCAGAAACATCAGCATATTTGCATTACAATCCTCTTTGGTCTTCCTTCTCCTGAATTCCTCATGAATGTATCCATCCCTAGTATTGCTGCCTAATGTCTGACTACATGCCTACTTCATCTTCTACCTGTTCTCAGATAGTGACAACTTTACTGTTATGCTGGGAATACACCGGTCGATTCTGGCTCTCGATTCTGTGCCCTCTCTATTCTCTTATCTTCCGCTCGTTTGTCTTCTCTTTTTTCAACTCACTTCAATGATGACTCGAGCAGCAAAACGATCGAATGCTGATCGGACATGTCGGGAAATGATCTATCGAGCCATCTTATCAGCTCAGAATCGAGCTGTATATTCCCAGCATTATAGATGTTCCCAGTTGTGTATATTTTGTAAATGGCTACAGGAACCTTTTACAGTGTTGCCCAAGTTCCTTTCACATGTAAACCCTGCTGAAGATTTGAGGCGATTATGTAAATGTGATGGTGTTTGTTTTTGCTACAGGCTCAGCCCCAGCCAGCAAGCACAGCTCAGCCTCCAGCCCTGTCTACCACTGCTGCAGCTCTGGTCCAAGCACCTTCATCTCAGAAAGCACCTGCACCTTCAGCTCAAGACAAGTTTCCAGCGCATGTACTCAGCCAGAGCCAGCAGGCAAGAAAGGTGTGTGATCTGGCAAGTAATCATGTAGTAGAACAAGGACTATGGCACATTTGTGTGCATTGCTTATGTCTGGTCACACTCTGAAATAGACATAACTCCTAAGCTAGAATGTTACGTACGCAGTTTAAATGTGCGCTGTTTAACCAGGCTAGATATGAAGCTCAGCACTGTGATTTGCACACCTCATAGCCAGTAGCACAGTACCATGTGCTTTGTAAGGTAGCTTTATCTATTGGTGGTACAGGAGATGAATCTCTAAAGCGGACATAGCAATAATCACCAAGGTTTAACTCTTCCAAACTTTAAAAACAAAAAATAAAAAGTTTCTCATGGAGAAAATTACCTCATTGTTTTAGTTTTTTTAGTATCTCTGGAAATAGTTTTATATCTATCTAGTTATATAATTTTTCTTTTTCTTCTTTATTTACATTTTTGTAGGAGGATGTGAAAAGATTTTTTTTTTGCCCTTTCACACTGTGTGCTTTTGATGTACTGCACATAGTGTGCGATACACATGGTAACATGGAAGTCCATAGATTTTCATGTTTCCGTTCACAGTACAGCTGTGTGTTCCCGGGCGTCACCATGTAACACGGACAGGAACAATTTATCGGGCGACACAAGTTTTCCTATTGGTTCAGTTGTACTGTAGCCGCTGACAACCACACTATAGAGCACCACAGCCTGCATACCAAGCATCAGAAACGCATGCACGAAAGCATGTGTTTTGTAGTGTGACAGAGCCCTAAATCCTGGATAAAGAGATTCACTCACTTCCCATCCTTTTGTCTTATTACCTATTTCATCAGCACTAGAATCACAGTGGTTGAAGAATAGCGTCTGTTAGGTTATTCCTATGTACTCTGGAGACTCACTGGTTTCACATGCTGTTGTGTGGATAGTTTGTAGGTTCACATTTACCACCTTTTCCAATGCCTTGTGTGACCTCTGAAACGAACCGTGTATGCCCAGCATTTGTAAGCCTCATTGTATGTGCTGTGTAAACGTAAGCAGGGCATTTCAGCAATCTGACACTGTTTTGGCTGTAGAGTTGGGAGCTGCCATTACTGATGAGACCTGGCCAGTGCCATGCAGAGCTACCTCATTTACATTATTGCAGTGACTGATCCCATCTTACATTATACACTTGATGGCTGTGGACTGATCAGAATCAGATTTATTTCGCCAAGTGCGGCGGAAGCCACACTCAGAATTATTTGTGGTACACACAGGCATAGGGCTTAGTGCAAAAAAATTACAGGTTTACAACAGTGAACGTGAACTGACATTGTGCAAAAGGTGCATAAAAAACACAGACAGAATAAAAACAGAACATTACATGCGGATATAAGGGCCTAAAGTGGCAGTTCTGCAGGATGACCGGGGGGCCATGCTGGGTGGACATGCAGCGTAAGGGGCATTAGTTTAGAAGGCGTACCGCTTGGGGGGAAAAAAAGAGTTCCTGTGCCTGGAGGTTTTGGTGGGAATAGTTCTGTAGCGGCGGCCTGAACGCATGCGGACGAAGAAGCGACTACCGGGGTGGAGAGGATCTTGCGCATTCCTGTTTGCGCTAGATCGTAGCCTGGATGCGTGGAGGAGTGGCAGGGGTGTCCCAATGATTCTCTCCGCAGCCTTGATCACCCTTTGCAGTTTGTACTTGTCGCTTGCGGTAGCGCAGACCAGAGATGGTCAATGAGATTCTAATACTACAAATGTTATGCAAATTGCAATTGCAAAATAGTTTGTTTTAATTTGCCTGTTCCTAGATGAATGTATCTGCATGAAATTTGCCTGTAATTAGTCAGAATTATTGGCAATTCATTGACTACCTGTTAGTTTGGCCTGTAGGGTTCAGTCCAGGCATGTGTGTTTAGTACTTTAATGCTGATTGCTGCATGCTTGTTGTTGGATAAACATCTTAATTTTTTTCATTTAAGCTGCATTTAAATATTTCAAATACACTGTTACATTCAATGATGACATTTCTCGGATTCTTGATAGGCACTGACAATATCATGTTGGCTGCAAGGCTGGAATAATATAAAGGTGCCATACAGTATGTGCCCAGTAGAGGGAGACAATGTATTCATTTGTATAACGCTTGTATGAATAAGTGAAAAAGGAAAAAGAGGAAAAAGTTTGTCTTTAATTACAGAAAAACTGCCATTTATTGTGATACATTTATATACAGTGGGGCCTCATTCATAGGGGGATGTTGCGGAGCTGCGTTATTAACTCTTATAACGCAGCTTACAACACTGCAATGCTAATCCTATGGGACGTTTACAAGGTAACGTTAGCACCGCATTGTAATATTTAGCGTTATGGTAACGCACTGCTTGCAGTGTGTTACTTCTAAACGCACATGTTACCAGGTACAGCTAAGCATACTTTTCATGGCCAGTATGCTTTCCTGTACCTACTGTATGCGACGGTAATGCAGTGTTAATGTGCGTTACCACCTTTTTTTTTTGCTTTGCGTTGTAATGCTGCGCTGTGACTTTACCGTCGCATTACAACGCAACGTCTCACTGTGAACGAAGAATAAATGTATTTTTTCTTGCAAGTCCTGAAGCTGGACAGTGAGATGCCAGTTAAAAAATCTATCCATAGTGTTATAGGGGAATATTTGCTTTTGGCAGTGGCGTACCGTCCATTGAGCGCACAGGGGCGGGGCGCACCGGGTGACAGGCGGGGAAAGGGGTGTCAAAGAGGCCAGCCCAGCCATTTCAGATCAAGCCAGCAGAAAGTGCTCCGCCTCCCTTCTCCTCATTGCTCGACTATAGCTGGCCCAGACCCCGTTTGCCCCGCCTCCGTCAACTCGGCGGCTAGTTCAACTTTGCAGAAGCCGGCCCACCCTGGGCTTCACTGGGATTTCAGCCGCGATTGGGGAGGATCCTATATTTTACCCTGATGATGCTGCTGCTGCTGCCGCCGCCTCCGCGGCTGCACTGCTGCAACCTGGGGCAATGAGATGCTGCCAAGCGATGCCAGTGCACTACTCCCCTTCCAGGCAGGCTCATGGGGATCCCAGAGACGGAAGGCGGGCCCACCGCTGAGACCATGTCAGCCACTGCTGCCCCTGCTTCCTCTCGGCTGCTCAACACCCGACCAGCTGGGTCACCCAGGCACACCATCGGCAAACACCACAGATGGATCGACACCTTCCGCTGTGGTCAGTACACCACTGAACACCCCTGCCAGCTGCCAGTGTCTCTCTTCGTCTCTCTCTCTCTCTCCTGTCTCCTCTCTCTTCCTCCTGTCTCTCCCACCTGTCTCTCTTCCTTCTCTCTCTCTCCTGTCCCTCCCTCCTGTCTCTCTCTCTCTGCTCTGTCTCTCCCACCTGTCTCTCTCACCTCTGTCTCTCCCACCTGTCTCTCTTCCTTCTCTCTCTCTCTCCTGTCCCTCCCTCCTGTCTCTTTCTCTCTCTGCTCTGTCTCTCCCACCTGTCTCTCTCTCCTCTGTCTCTCCCACCTGTCTCTCTTCCTTCTCTCTCTCTCATGTCCCTCCCTCCTGTCTCTGTCTCTCTCTCTCTCTCTGCTCTGTCTCTCCCTCTGCTCTCTCTCCCACCTGTCTCTCTCTCTGCTCTATCTCTCCCTCTGCTCTCTCTCCCACCTGTCTCTCTCTCTGCTCTGTCTCTCTCTCCCACCTGTCTCTCCCACCTGTCTCTCTCTCTCTCTCTCTCTCTCTGCTCTGTCTCTCCCACCTGTCTCTCTCTCTCTCTGCTCTGTCTCTCCCACCTGTCTCTCTCTCTCTCTGCTCTGCCTCTCCCACCTGTCTCTCTCTCTGCCTCTCCCACCTGTCTCTCTCTCTGTGTTCTCTCTCTCTCTCTCTCTCTCTCTCTGCTCTGTCTCTCTCTCTCTGCCTCTCCCACCCGTCTCTCTCTTTGTTCTCTCTCTCTCTCTCTCCCACCTGTCTCTCTCTCTGCCTCTCCCACCTGTCTCTCTCTCTCTCTGCTCTCTCTCTCTCTCTCTCTGCTCTGTCTGTCCCACCTGTCTCTCTTTCTGCTCTGTCTGTCCCACCTGTCTCTCTTTCTGCTCTGTCTCTCCCACCTGTCTCTTTCTCTCTCTGCTCTCTCTCCTTCCTGTCTCTCTCTCTCTCTCTGCTCTGTCTCTCCCTCCTCTCTCTTTCTCTCTCTCTCTCTGCTCCGTCTCTCCCTCCGGTCTCTCTCTCTCTCTCTCTCTCTGCTCCGTCTCTCCCTCCGGGGTCTCTCTCTCTCTCTCTCTCTCTCTCTCTCTGCTCCGTCTCTCCCTCCGGGGTCTCTCTCTTTGCTCCGTCTCTCCCTCCGGTCTCTCTCTCTCTCTCTCTCTCTCTCTCTACTCCGTCTTTCCCTCCGGTCTCTCTCTCTCTCTGCTCAGTCTCCCTCCTGTCACTGCCTCCTGTCTCTCTCTGCTCTGTCTCTCTCTGCTCTCTCTGTTTCTCTCTCTCTCTCTCTGCTCTGTCTCTCCCACCTGTCTCTCTCTCTCCCTCCTGTCTCTCCTCTGTCTCTCCCACCTGTCTCTCTCCGCTCTCGCTTCCTTTTCTCTGTCTCTCTCTCTCTCTGCTCTGTCTCTCCCACCTGTCTCTCTTCTCTGTCTCTCCCACCTGTCTCTCTCTCTCCTCTGTCTCTCCCACCTGTCTCTCTCTCTCTGCTCTGTCTCTCTCTCTCTGCTCTGTCTCTCTCTCACCTGTCTCTCTCTCCCTCCCTCCTGTCTCTCTCTCCTCTGTCTCTCCCACCTGTCTCTCTCTCTCTCCCTCCCTCCTGTCTCTCTCTCCTCTGTCTCTCGCACCTGTCTCTCTCTCCCTCCTGTCTCTCTCTCCTCTGTCTCTCCCTTCTGTCTCTCTCCTCTGTCTCGTCCACCTGTCTCTCTCCACTCTCTCTTCCTTCTCTTTCTCTCCCGTCCCTCCCTCCTGTCTCTCTCCTTTCTCTCTCTCTCTGCTCTCTCTCTCTCTGCTCTCTTTCTCTCTCTCTGCTCTCTTTCTCTCTCTTTCTCTGTCTCTCTCTCTCTCTTTCTTTCTCTCTCTCTTTCTCTCTCTCTGCTCTGTCTCTCTCTCTCTGCTCTGTCTCTCTCTCTCTGCTCTGTCTCTCTCTCTCTGCTCTGTCTCTCACCTGTCTCTGCTCTGTCTCTCACACATGTCTCTCTCTCTCACTGCTCTGTCTCTCCCTTCTGTCTCTCTCTGCTCTCTCTTCCTTCTCTCTCTCTCCTGTCTCTCCCTCCGGTGTCTCTCTCGCTCTGCTCTCCCACCTGTCTTTCTCTCTGCTCTGTCTGTCCCATCTGTCTCTCTTTCTGTTCTGTCTGTCCCACCTGTCTCTCTTTCTGCTCTGTCCCACCTGTCTCTTTCTCTTTCTGCTCTGTCTCTCTCTGCTCCATTTCTCTCTGCTCTCTCTCCTTCATGTCTCTTACTCTCTCTCTCTCTCTGCTCTGTCTCTCAATCCGGTCTCTCTCTCTGCTCCGTCTCTCCCTCCGGTCTCTCTCTCTCTGCTCAGTCTCCCCCCTGTCTCTCTCTGCTCTGTCTCTCTCTGCTCTCTCTCTCTCTGCTCTCTCTCTCTGCTCTCTCTCTCTCCCACCTGTCTCTCTCTCTCTCTCCCACCTGTCTCTCTCTCTCTCTCCCTCCTGTCTCTCTCTCCTCTGTCTCTCCCTTCTGTCTCTCTCCTCTGTCTCGTCCACCTGTCTCTCGCCACTCTCTCTTCCTTCTCTTTCTCTCCCGTCCCTCCCTCCTGTCTCGCTCCTTTCTCTCTCTCTCTCTCTCTGCTCTCTCTCTCTCTGCTCTCTTTCTCTCTCTCTGCTCTCTTTCTCTCTCTCTGCTCTCTTTCTCTCTCTCTCTCTTTCTCCAAATCCAAATCCAAATCCAAATCCAAAAAAGCTTTATTGGCAGGACCAAATACATTTAGCATTGCCAAAGCAAAATAGAACATTAACGTGGGGGGGGGGGGGGGGGATTGTGGGAATAAGGGAAGGACATGGGTATACAGTCCATAGGAGGATGTACGGGATGGTATGGGGGGGGATGGGGTATATAGTCCATAGGGGAGGGTGGTATAGGCATACAGTCCATAGGGGAGGGGAGTATGGGGTTATACAGTCCATGTGTTATAATGTTCCTCTCAGTTGGTGGCAGGCCGTGACATATCTGGCAGCTATTTGCACAGTTTCTTCCTCTTCCCCCAGTATGATATAGAGTTTCCTCTCCTCATCTGTGGAGGTGAAATCTGCAATGTGGGCGGAGAGTCTTTGGAAATGGGCGGTCCTCAACGGTGTATATTTGCTGCAGTGTAGCAGGAAGTGGGCCTCATCCTCCAGGACCCCCTGATCACATTGCCGGCACAGTCTCTCCTCCCTGGGCTTCCATGTCTGTCTGTGTCGTCCTGTCTCTATCTCCAGGTTGTGGGCACTCAGACGGTACAGGCTCAAGGCCTGTCTATCTTTGTGGTGGTGTAGCCTCTCCAGATATGGGGCCATTGTGTACTCCCTCTGTAGTGATTGGTAGATAGTGAGTTTCTGGGAGTTCTTTATGTCACGTCTCCATTCCTCTATGTATCGGTCCTTGCAGCTTTCTATCATTCCTTTTATTTGGGCTTTTGTCAGCCTGTGTTGGTGGTCTTGGCTGGGCTGGCTCTTGACGTTTTGTTTCAGAGAGCGTGGTATGGCCTCCCCACCCTGGCTCAGTGAGACTTTATGGTGGTAAGTGCTGGGGTTGCTGCTCTGTATATGCGCCCAATATGAGAGTGCCCTCTGCTGGATAGTCAGCCATAGTGGGAATCTGCCTAGCTCTGCCCGGCAAGCTGAGTTCGAAGTGCTGCGATGGACTTGGAGAAGATACTTGCAGAACTCTAGTTGGAAGATTTCTGTTGGGCTGGAGTCCCATTTTGATTGGTCAGGGTAGGTGACCGGGCCCCATACCTCACTGCTATAGAGCAGGATTGGGGTGATGATGCTGTTGAATATCTTTACCCAGACTCTCACCGGTGGTTTTAGGTGGTAAAGTTGCCTTCTGATGGCATAAAACGTTCTGCAGGCTTTTTCCTTCAGGGCCTCTACTGCTGGTTTAAAGCTCCCAGTTTGGTTAATTTCCAGCCCCAGGTAGGTGTAACTGTTTGTGGTCTCCAGTGGGCAGCCATTTAATATAAATGAGGAGGTGGGCATTTTTAGATTTTTTCTCTGGAACACCATCACTTTTGTCTTCTTTGGGTTGATGGGCAGTGCCCATGTGGTGCAGAAACTCTCCAGTACTGCCAGGCTGTCCTGTAGGCCCCTTTCTGTTGGGGAGAGCAGCAGGAGATCATCTGCATACAGCAGGAACTTCACCTCGTGGTCATGCAAGAGGAGGCCTGGTGCTGGGGAGGATTCCAGGGCTACAGCCAGTTGGTTAATAAATATGTTAAAGAGCGTTGGGCTCAAACTGCAGCCCTGCCTGACTCCTCGACCCTGCTTGAAGAACGCGCTTCTCTTCCCGTCCACTTTCACACTGCATTGGTTCCCAGTATATGAACTCTTGATGACATCATAGATTCTACCTCCTATTCCGCTCTCTAGGAGTTTTAGGAAAAGGCCTGGGTGCCACACCGAGTCAAACGCCTTCTTAAAATCCACAAAGCAAGCGTGTATTTTGCCACGTGAGCTGTGGACATGAGTCTTGATAAGGCTGTGCAGTGTGTAGAAGTGGTCGGTTGTGCGGTGGTTTGGCATGAACCCAGCTTGGCTTTTGCTGAGTACGTCCTGCTGTGTGAGGAAGGAGAGGATCCTTTTATTGATGATGCTGTTAAACAGTTTCCCCAGTGTACTGCTGACACAGATTCCTCTGTAGTTTGCTGGATCATATCTGTCCCCATTCTTGTAGATGGGTGTTATGAGGCCTTCACTCCAGGCCTGAGGAAAGGAGCCCGCACTCAGGATAAGGTTGAAAAGTCTTGCGAGTGCCTCATGTATGTCCGGGGGGCTGTATTTGATCATCTCTGGCAGGATGCCATCGGTACCGCTAGCCTTCTTACATTTTATCAGCTTTGTTCTTTCTCTTATTTCCTCCATCGTGATTGGTGTATCCAGGGGGTTTTGAAAGTCCTTGATTGTCTCCTCCATGTCCTTCAGCTTTGCGGCTATTTGTTTCTGTTCCGGGGTTTGGGCATTTTCTGGGATGTCTTTGTAGAGGTCCCTGAAGTAGTGGAGCCAGATGTGGCCATTTTGGATGTGGAGAGGGCTTTTCTTGGGCTTTGTCCCAATGTGGTTCCAGGTCTCCCAGAATGAGTTGTCTTGGAGGGAGTCCTCCAGCTGTTGGAGTTTGTGGGAGATGTGGCTCTGTTTTTTCCGCCTGAGGGTGTCTTTGTATTGTCTCTGTAGGTGGTCATGGGCTTCCCTTAGGTCCTGGTTGTTGGGGTCTCTGTGCTTTTGGTTAGAGGCTGCCCTTAGAGAATTACGTAGAGCCTTGCACTCACTGTCAAACCATTTTTGGGACTGTTTATTTGTGGATCTCTTAAAGTTGGTCTGCTTGAGGCCGGCGAGTACTGCCATGTTATATAAGATGTTGCTGAAGTCCTTCACTGCATGGTTGACACCTTGTTTGTTCAGTTCATATAGGTTGGTATGAAAGTTTGTCAGCAGTTCTTGGATTTTGGCAGTGTTGGTCATGTTGGTGAATTTGATGGCAGACTCTCTTTCTCTCTCTCTCTCTCTCTCTCTCTTTCTCTCTCTCTCTCTCTCTCTCTCTCTCTCTCTCTCTCTCTCTCTCTCTCTCTCTCTGCTCTGTCTCTCTCTCTCTCTCCCTCCTGTCTCTCTCTCCTCTGTCTCTCCCACCTGTCTCTCTCCACTCTCTCTTCCTTCTCTTTCTCTCCCGTCCCTCTCCTCTCTCTCTCTGCTCTCTCTCTCTCTCTCTGCTCTGTCTCTCTCTCTCTCTTTCTGCTCTGTCTCTCTCTCTCTGCTCTGTCTCTCTCTCTCTCTCTCTCTCTCTCTCTCTGCTCTGTCTCTCTCTGCTCTGTCTCTCACCTGTCTCTGCTCTGTCTCTCACACATGTCTCTCTCTCTCACTGCTCTGTCTCTCACACATGTCTCTCTCTGCTCTCTCTTCCTTCTCTCTCTCTCCTGTCTCTCCCTCCGGTGTCTCTCTCGCTCTGCTCTCCCACATGTCTCTCTCTCTGCTCTGTCTGTCCCACCTGTCTCTCTTTCTGCTCTGTCCCACCTGTCTCTTTCTCTTTCTGCTTTGTCTCTCTCTGCTCCATTTCTCTCTGCTCTCTCTCCTTCATGTCTCTTACTCTCTCTCTCTCTCTCTCTGCTCTGTCTCTCCCTTCTGTGTCTCTCTCTCTCTCTGCTCCGTCTCTCCCTCTGGTCTCTCTCTCTCTCTCTCTCTGCTCCGTCTCTCCCTCTGGTCTCTCTCTCTCTCTCTCTCTCTGCTCCGTCTCTCCCTCCGGTCTCTCTCTCTCTGCTCTCTCTGCTCAGTCTCCCCCCTGTCTCTCTCTGCTCTGTCTCTCTCTGCTCTGTCTCTCTCTGCTCTGTCTCTCTCTGCTCTGTCTCTCTCTGCTCTCTCTCTCTCTCTCTGTTTCTGCCTCCTGTCCTCTCTTCTCTCTCTCTCTCTCTCTCTCGTTTCTGTATGCGTGTGCGCACCTGGGGGTCACTCAGCCAGAAATACATTGGCCATATACAGGGGGATCTAACTATATACAAGGGGGATCCATTGGAGATCTGACTATATACAATGACTGTGTACAGGGGGATCTGACTATATACCCTGGCTATATACAGGGGCGATCTGAATATACACACTGGCTATATACTAAAGGGGAAGTCTGGCTATATACTAAAGGGAGATCTGGCTATATATACTGTAATTGGGTATCATGTTGGTTACCTATCCTAAATGGGGGGGTTATCTAGCTACCTATACTATAAACGGGGGTTAATCTGGCTACCTGTGCTAAAGGGGGGATTATCTGGCTACCTAATCGCTGCCACATTATATATATTTTGGCAAAACACTGCTGCATCGTGTATTTTGCATGGAAACACTGCACATTGTGGCTATACTACACTACCTATACCTATACTGGGGGCAATAATTCCAGGATACCTATACTGGGGGGCACCCATATCTGACATTACCCGCCGGGGCGGGCTTTCCTTTTTTGGTGGGGGGGGGGGGGGGTGTCATTTCATTCCAAGCACCGGGTGTCAAAAGCCCTAGGTACGCCACTGGCTTTTGGTCTCTTCTTCAGCAGCAAGAACTGTAGTTATACCATGTACGAATGATCAGTAGGAAATTGAGGATATGGGACTTAAGGGTTATTGTTTTTACTTGTATTTTTTCTTTATGCACAGCTGTAGTGTATTGCTTAGTTCAGAGGTGTAGCCACATGTTCACTAATTACTCTTTTTGTCTAACTTCCTTCCTGCAGACCTGTCCTCCAACATCATCAAGCAATGTATTTACATATAAGCAAAATCCGGTCACTGCAGTTCCACCTTCATTTAGCAGCAATGTGTCCACTACATCCCAGCAGGCAAGATCGCAGCAGACTGCTACAGTGCAGAATGGTCCCACCGCTGTACATGAGGTCAGGCATTCAGTGATTAAATTACTCTAGGGTGGGGGTGGGGGGTAAAAAGTGGGGCTGCAGGTCTCCTTTGTTTTGCATGTGGACTATTGGAACACATACTGAAAGTGCCAAAAAATATGCAGGTTTTTGTAAACCGTGCCAAGGCATTTGCGCTAAACCACATTTACCACTGTGTGTAAAGATGCTGACAAATGCTTCTGTCTTATGAGAATTCATGATTCATGAATGGAAACTGAATTCCAATTCCATCCAATCCTTTTCTTTGTCCATTTTGTTAGATTTTGGGAATGGATAGATGCTCTCTGGTTGTTATTGCTGTATGTGTCCCTCTTTGACAGAATTGACGTTTATGTCTTGCTATGAACCTGGATGGTCAACAACACAAGACGTGAGACATGGCAGTAAAACCTGACTGAGGCCTTAACTTTTTTTTTTTTCTTACAGTTTTGAAAAAAAACAACACATTTTGTATTTTACTGCTATATGAAGACACTATCTTCATTTCCTGTCTGAGCACAATTTGAGAACAATTCTACTACAGAAGGAAACTAAACTGCAGTCCAAACTCCTAAGAAATCCTAAACCTTTTTTTTATACCAGTTACTGCAGAACTTTTTACTGGTGTTCTGTTTTTAAATGAAAAGTGGATTTCTTACCATTTCCCTCTTCCTCCTTTTATTGCTTTGCAGTCTTTGCAGTCATATGACCATTATTTCGTTCTGGTAATAGTGATTGGTGCTGCATCTGAAGACTCATACACACACTAGATTTATGTTACCTGTAACGATTGTTAATCAGTGTTTAGGACATTGCAGGGAATGAGCACTGTATACACTCACTGTTCAGTGAAGAGAGAAGGGTGGCAAACAAGCGACTGGTTTCCTGCAGCATGGGTGACAAACTAGCACAGAGCTTGTGTATAGTTTAGCAATCTGCTGTGGCCAATTGCTGGAGACCTAGCAAGATGGCCCAGAACGATGATCTCAGCCAAGTTTTCCTTAGTGTGTGTACAGAGCTTAGGGTTTTTTACTATTAGCCTTTATATTACTTAATGAGAGATGTGTTGGACCTTGTCTGTCAGTCCATGATGTATTGAGTGATCATGTGACTATGGAGGTAGAAAATAATTGCAGTATAAGGGCTGTATGTTGTTGATATATACAGTAGATGCTTGCAAATTGGGGAATGATTAAAGAACTATACTGAATTCCATTAATGCACCTTTAAAGCATACCTGAAGTGAGAGGAATATAGAGGCTGACATTTATTTCCTTTTAAACAATGCACATTGCCTGGCTGTCCCACTGGCCCCCTGCATCTAACCTGAGATGGCCCCAGTGCAGGTATTTATAACTACCTGGGGCTTCCTTCAACCCCATGATGTCTGTGGGCTCCCTCGCCATCCTCTCTGGCCACTGCATTCACTAGATATCCTTATCGGTAATTAGGCCGGCCTCTCTCTTCCCTGTGCCCGCTCTTCTTTGGCGCACGACTGGCCACAACTGGTCGGATTACCTGCGAGGATATCTAGAGAATGGAGCGGCCGGAGAGGACGGCGAGGGAGCCCACAGACCGCATGGGGCTGGTGGAAGCCCCAGGTAAGTATAAATAACTGCATTGAAGCCATCTCAGGTACACTTTAAGCCATAGACAAGCATACAAATCCCATTCTCTCACTGATGTCTTGACTAGAGTAGCTGCATACTTGTTTCACACACTGCTGATGCCAGAAATACCAGCAGGACTGACAGGTATTGTTTAAAATCTTATCTACAATATCGCACATAGCCTAGATTTCACTTTTTTTCTGTTTCTTCTGATTGTTGGGATACCGGATGTGTTTACAACTCCCCCCCCCCCCCCCCCCTCATTCATGCCATGTAATCACATCTATAACATGGTATGCTTATCTGCAGGAGACTAGTTCCACACAGAACATTTAAGACTGTGATATACTAAGCTAGCATTTAATCTCAGACTGTTGAGCTTACCTTTTTGATTGCCAATTCCTTTTTTTTTGTCTGTTTTATTTCAGCAGCCCAACTCCTCTTCCCCATCCCAGCAGTTTATGGTTCAACATTCTGTGTTCAACAACTCCACAGCTAAACCCAAGGACCCTCCGCGCTATGAAGAGGCTATCAAGCAGGCACGTAACTTACAAGCTTCTGTCTCTGAGGTGTGTTCTAGAGCAGTGTTCTAGATCAAACCACCATATATTCTATTGTCTCCGACTGACACACTTAAAGGAACTCCAGTGAAAATAATGTAGTAAAAAAAAAAGTGCTTCATTTTTTTACCATAATTATGTATAAATGATTTAGTCAGTGTTTGCTCATTGTAAAATCTTTCCTCTCCCCGATTTACATTCTGACATTTATTACATGGTGACATTGTTACTGTGGGCAGGTTATGTAGCTGCTCCTAGCTGTTTTGGCTGTTAGAGTCAGCTGTAAACAGCTAATTCCTGTCTGTGAACCTTGTTACATTGTAACAAACTGCCAAAAGTACCGCAGTACCCAGAGCTTCTTGTGGGAGGGGTTTCAGCACAAAATCAGTCATACAGCGCCCCCTGATGGTCTGTTTGTGAAAAGCATTATATTTCTCATGTAAAAGGGGGTATCAGCTACTGATTGGGATAAAGTTCAATTCTAGGTTGGAATTTCTCTTTAAGGGACAGGAATTACAAAAAGCCCTTGAAGTGTTGGTGCAACTTTAAACATATATGGGTATTCTGAGTTGTTTTTACTAATGTATTAAATATGTCAGTGCAGCTATTATACTGATGGCACGGTGCAATGCATGGGGCAATTCACCTTAGCTCCAGTCATGGCAAAACTCTTGGTTTTGGTTTTATGGTAATTACTGAGCAAGCCATGTAGAGTGTATCTCCAGGGAAAATGAGCAGAATCCTGAAAAACTGGCCCTTCTGGGAGGATTGGAGTTGAGAAAACACCTCTGTAGAGTCTCATCATTCAAACTGCATCCATTGCCCTTCTAGTCTGTAAGTAGGTGTGCAAGCATTATGAAACTGAGGACATTACTTTCAATATGTAGCACAATGCCTAAGTGAGCAGCACTATTTACATGGAGTTAATGTGGGTTTCCTTGGAGTTCTTCAGGTTCCTCTTACAACCTAAACATATGCTGATATCAAGTTATCCCATACTGGCCTTAGAATGTGACAAAGGAATTAGATTGTGAACTTCACTGAGGTCCAGATTAATATCAAAGCTTAGTGATACCCGTTTGTTGTTTCTCAGCTTGTTGCAGCCGTGATCGCCAGGCTGGATAAGGTCTCATTCTGCCCATCGATAATGCAGCTGTGATTTGCAGAAGCCACACACTTCTGCCACTTCCTGCAACAGGAGCCATGTCCAACTCTGTTTAAAGGTTCATACACACCTACCGACTATCTGTCCAACTATCTGCCAAACTTGTCTGTTAAGCCCCATTCACACGCTCAACAGTGGTCTTTTGTGCAGCACAATTGTCAAACAGCTTTTGTCGTGAAACAAGTTGAAACAACTAAAAAAAAGTATTTTGCTATTGTTTAAACAGCTGATAAGAAGGCAATCCAACAGTTGGATTGACGTCTTATCAGTCTTATCAGCTGTTTGAACAATAGCAAAATACTTTTTTTTTAGTTGTTTCAACTTGTTACACAACAAAAGTTGTATTGGGCTTAACAGACAAGTTTGGCAGATAGTTGGACATATAGTTGGTAGGTGTGTAGGAACCTTAACCCATTTGCGTTCCGTCGTTTTCACTTGAGAAATGTTCACCTCCCATTCATTAGCCTATAACTTTATCACTACTTATCACAATGAACTGATCTATATCTTGTTTTTTCCACCACCAATTAGGCTTTCTTTGGGGGGTACATTTTGCTAAGAGCCACTTTACTGTAAATGCATTTTAACAGGAAGAATAAGAAAAAAACGGAAAAAAACATTATTTCTCAGTTTTCAGCCATTATAGTTTTAAAATAATACATGCCTCCATAATTAAAACTCACGTATTGTATTTGCCCATATGACCCGGTTATTACACCGTTAAAATTATGTCCCTATCACAATGTATGGCGACAATATTTTATTTGGAAATAAAGGTGCATTTTTTCCGTTTTGCATCCATCACTATTTACAAGTTTAAAATAAAAAAAATATAGAAATATTTCATCTTTACATTGATATTTAAAAAGTTTAGACCCTTAGGTAAATATTTACATTTTTTTTTGTTTTTTTTTATTGTAATGTTGTTGTTTTTTATATTAAACATTTTATTTGGGTATTTTTGGGAGGGTGGGATGTAAACTATAGTTTTATAATGTAATTGTGTGTTGGTGACGCAGGGGGGAGGCAACGGCCAGAAAAAGCACAGCTTCCGAGAGAAGCTGTCGCTTTTTCAGCGGGGGAGAGGAATCCGTGATCGGGCACCATAGCCCGATACATTGATTCCGTGGCTACCGAATCCGCGGCCGGGAGTGCGCGTGCACGTGCGCGATCAGCCGCGGTAGAGCGCATGGTTCCTGGACGTAGTTTCTACGTCCAGGAACCAAAATAGGTTAAACAGAAACTCCGACCAAGAATTGAACTTTATTCCAATCAGTAGCTGATACCCCCTTTTACATGAGAAATCTATTGCTTTTCACAAACCGACCATCAGGGGGCGCTGTATGACTGATATTGTGGTGAAACCCCTCCCACAAGAAGCTCTGAGGACCGAGGTACTCTTGGCAGTTTCCTGTCTGGGAACCTTGTTACATTGTGGGAAATAGCTGTTTACAGCTGTCTCCAACTGCCAAAACAGCTAGCAGCAGCTACATCACCTGCCCACAGTAAAAATGTCACCATGTAATAAATGTCAGAATGTAAGTCTGGGAGTGGAAAGATTTTACAATGAGCAAACACCGACTAAATCATTTATACATAATTATTGTAAAAATGAAGCACTTTTTTATTACATTATTTTCACTGGAGTTCCTTTTTAAAGTCTTGTGGCATACAGATTTCAGAATGGGGCGTGTCCAACAAAATTGCAAAGTCAGGTAACCATTCCACACACTCACATGCAAATGTTCATACAAATGTTTTTACATAAATCAATTATCCAGGAGCCACTGCTATCCCCACAGCTAAATTGAAAGCCGGGGTCTTGGTGCAAAAGAATACATTCTCTTGTGTTGTCACCTACACTGTTCAGAGTTACCCCAGTATTCACAGGTTTCCCAGCTGTTAGGACACCTACAAATACTGGGGTACCTCTGCGTGGTGTAGGTGACTACGCAAGAGAATGTATTCTTTTGTACCAAGACCCTGGATTTTAATTTAGCTGTAGGGATAGCAGTGGTTCCTGGATGATTGATTTCTGTGAAAGAATTTGTATGAACATTTGCATGTGAGTGTGTGAAGGTTTAGCTGACTGTGCAGTCAAACATGGTACCTGTCACTGCATGAACATGATTTTAAAATTATTAACGACACAAATTATTGCTCTATGACTTCCACTTGATTTCAGCTTCAACACCCTTAAATGCCAAGAAGTGTTCTAACATAGCATTTGATTTCAGTAGCTGCTCATTACTCAGCAGGGGGTGGCATTATCACAGCCAATCATAGTCCGTTTCTTCCCTTTCTCTGCAGGATGTGAACTGTCAGATGTCGGATTTTGATTGGCTGTCCATACAGACCAAGGTGAAACTGGATGCCAGGCTCTGAATGGTCTGTCTTCACAGCCAATTAGAAGCCAACATTAGGCAACTTAATCCCCGTAGAGAAAGAGATGCAAGTACCTGCCAGAGGTACAGTCCACAAACAATATCTACACTTATCAAATGTTGTGTTTGATGTTTTCTGTGTAGATCTGTGAGACTTTTGAAGGAAAGGATGGGTGGTGACAGCCAGGGGGCATGGGAGTGGAGGCCTTAATGGAGGAGGAAAGGAAGTCCGAGATCCCCTCCAAGTTGGGGATCAGAAGATAGACTATTACTGGAAGGGAGGTGGGTGGTGGAGCGTCAGCAATGTACAAAGAGGGCCCCCATGAAAGCTTTGCAGGGAAGGAGCCTGTGATCTTTTAACTGTTTGCTTAAGCCACATACTCACCTAAAACTACTCTAAAATGATATGTAGAGGTAGTTTATGGCAGCAAATGTTTGAAGTGTGTAGGATTCGTTATATAACCATGGTCACAGTGAAGAGGCTGGCAGATCAGGTCCTGGCTGGTAAAACACAGTATGGCTTGAAAAGGACCACAATCTTTCTCATCACAAAGGGGTTAAACTGTAGCAGCTGCACAGCATTGTTTGATAATTTCTGCACGCATTTAATATGGCTTATGCATTTAAGGCATTTATCAAGTTTCAGTAAGATTAATGAAACCTTTTTAAATCTGATGAATGTATGGCCTTACCGTAATGAGAACATGCTGAATTTCTGCAGCTCGGGATTCTTTAAGGTTAAGCAAGCAATTGATGAAACATCTTATATTAAAATCCTATGAAAACATCAAGCATGCATGCCTTTTGAAATTGGTTACATAGGTTTATCCCCTTTTTTTTAAACTATGGGAGTTGTCATGGTATTTTTGCTGGTAATTGAAACACTCTGCTGTAATCTTCTCTGTCTGGGGATATGTGTGACCTAAAACAGTCCATCGGCCCAGTTCAGTGTATGTTTCTGCCATTATGAGGCTTACAGGACTGATTTTAAGCTGTGATTCGGATAGTGCTTTAAACTTTCCTAGAACTATTTGAACATCATCTGCCAGAAATTTTCCATTTTTATCTATAGGTAGATCCGCTATACAAACTCCTACATATAGAAATGTAGGGATGAATCCCATCCTCTTATGGTCTCCTCTTCTATACCATAAGGTGGATCAGCACGGTGGCGTAGTGGTTAGCGCACTCGCCTTGCAGCGCTTGGTACCTGGTTCGAATCCCAGCCAGGTCAACATCTGCAAGGAGTTTGTATGTTCTCTCCGTGTCTGCGTGGGTTTCCTCCAGGCACTCTGGTTTCCTCCCACATCCCAAAAACATACAGATAAGTTAATTGGCTTCCTCCTAAAAATTGTCCCTAGACTACGATACATACACTACACAATACATACATAGACATATGACTATAGTAGGGATTAGACTGAGCTCCCCAGAGGGACAGTTAGTGACAAAACAATATATATACTCTGTACATCGCTGCGGAAGATGCTGGCGCTATATAAATACTAAATAATAATAATCTGTTGCTAGTATTTAGTATGTTATTCTTTAAAGTGCACCTGAACAGAGAGGTATATTGAGGCTGCCATATTTATTTCCTGTTAGACCATACCAGTTGCCTGGCAGTCCTGCTGATCTTTCATGTGTCAGTAATATCTGAATCACACTCCTGAAACAAGCATGTGGCTAATCTAGTCAGACTTCATTCACAAACACCTGATTGGCATGCTTGTTCGAGGCCAATGGCTAAAAGTATTGGATGCAGAGGAGAAGGACAAGCCAGACAATGTGAATTGTTGAAAAGGAAATGAATATGTCAGCCACCATTTCCCTTTTAGTTCAAGTGTGCTTTAACCCAACCTGTATTTCTCCAATTTATGATGAGCTTTAGGCCTGTTCACACTTCCAACTTAAGACGTCTGAAATGTTCGAGATGCTTGCATTCTGTTACCAAGTGTATACAGATGTCCCCTGGTGCCCGCTAACAACTCGATAGCAATTGGAAACACTGATCATGCCTAATTTCTATTGTTGAGCACTGTTTCAGGTAAATAATGTCTAACTTCCCACTGAGCATGCGTGATACTCAGTGAGGAAGGCTGCTTCCGGGCTGCCCATTCTGACATTACACCGGCCAGCGCTAAGGGCTGGATTGGAGGCGACTGACGTCGGCTGACGTCCATGACGTCACTCCGCTCGTCGCCATGGCGACGAGGTAAGCGAAACAAGGAAGGCTGCTCGCAATGAGCCTTCCTTGTTACTTCAGAAGAACGCATCCGGAGCGCCCTCTAGTGGGCTTTCATGCAGCCAACTTTCAGTTGGCTGCATGTAATAGTTTTTTTTTATTAAAAAAAACCCTCCCGCAGCCGCCCTGGCGATCTTAATAGAACGCCAGGGTCACTGCTCAGGTATTGGACACATCTGCCAGACAGAAGTGGAAGCCGTTGAATGACTTCACCATTTATGCTGGATAAAGAGGAAATTAATATAAAAAGAGACTTGTTTTCATAGATTACAGAAGGACAACACCCAATACATCTTAGCATTTAAACATATGTGTAACTGTCTAGGTCAGCTATAGATGCAGAGCAAAGGATAGACGCTCCCTTGCCATGACCTATAGAATCATTCTAAACCTGTCTACAGTACAGTGTGCACATCTTTCAATATTCTGGAAAACCACACAATGTGGGAAAGCAGTGGCTTGTCCGTCCTGCTAATTCAGTGCATGCAGCTGCTGCAAGAAGACACCATTCATGTCAGTCGCCATAGTGGAAGCCAGACACCATCTCTGTTAGCAGTTTATTGATGGGCTGCTGCACCATCACTATAAAGCTCAGCTCTTTTAGCCCGCTGTGTTGTGTAAAATATGGCTCAAAATAAGGACAGATACACTGTACAGCATGCAATTTTGTATTCTCCCGTCTTCACCTTTAACTTGGCTGCATCTCCTGCAGGATGTACTCAGTGTAAAGAGGGATGAAGAAACACGAGTTGTAGTACATAAGAGACGCAGACCGGGCATTGTCTCATTTGCTGTTTTGCTTATAGATAGCAGCCTGTGACATGCATTATAGCACAGACATATGGGTGTTACAGGCGGGTGTCGGCAGTTTCGCGCTCAAGTAATGCTTGGTCACGTGCTTGTCCGGGCGGATTATTATTATGTATTTATATAGCATAAACCTCTTCAGGGCCAAGGCAGAGGCTGGACAGGCTTCAGCCTCTGGGCGCATGGCTTCAAAGGCATGGGGAGGATGACCGGACTTCTATTCTCCATCCCCACGGCCCCCCTTTTGTCAGTCACTGCACTAGTGGGGGCTACTTGAGGAATATCTGGCTATAGGTGGAGGAAGGGCTACCACATCTGGCTATAACTGGGTGGGAGAAGGTTACCTGAAGCACATCTGGCTATTATGGGGAGGGGGGCTTCCTTAGGCACATATGGCTATTACTGCAGGGGTCTACCTAATACTGCTACTGCTATTATACTGGGGAGGGGGAACTTCTGCTACCTATTCTTGGACCGGCACAACTGTGTGTTTGGGGGGGGGGTAGGGTGGCGGCTGCACAACTCAAGATCTCAGCCTCTAGGGCTGGAGAACCTTGTCCCGGCCCTGGACAATCTTACACAACACTTTACAGTGTACATAGTCAAGTCCCTAACTGTCCCTCAGAGGAGCTCACAATCTAATCTCTGCCATAGTCACACTTTAATGTCTCTAAGGGCCATATTTGGAAGGTTCAATTAAATGATCAGTATTTTTGAGGGGATAGGGGAGGAAACTGGAGTGATTGGGGGAAACCCAGACACACACAAAGAAGAAACCTACAAACTTGATGCAGGTATTATGCCAGGTGGGATTTGAACCCAGGATCCTAGTGAAATCCACTATACCCACGTTCCACCCGTGACACACAACATAGGAACATAAGCTGATACAGAACCTGCAGATTCCTGGTCTCCCAGCCATCCTATTGCATATTTGCATGTTCATAGCCCTCTTTCTAGTAACTGCATTTGCTGGGACTGTAGGGCGTAGTTTACAAGAAATAAAAAGAATTCTAAAGATGTTACTTCACTGGATTTTCTGCCGAATGACTTAGTATCCTCCTGGCTTTGTTCTTGTGCACCTAGAGGCCTTGCTAGCTACATTCCTTTACAGATATTGCTGGGGCCCTAATTCTGAGACTGCAGAGCTGCAGATGGTTTGCAGGCCAATGTGTTCCACAGCTTACACCACTTTCTTTCACTGCTCACTGGAGGGCTTGCTCTGCAGCATGATCTGGGCTAGTGTTGTCCGGATCATGAACGATTCGGATCTTTGATCCGAATCTATTTTATGAGTCGATCATCCGAATCATCAAAATGAACGATTCGGATCGCAAAAGGGGCGGGGCCAGGAGCGACACGCCCCCTCTTAGCGGGCAGCGGGGTCCTGGAAGCAGGGATCGCTCTGTTGGATGGGAGCCAGCCTTGCAGGGAGACAGGTAGATGAGAGAGAGGGGACATGGGTGCCACTGCCAGATATGTGTAGAACACACATACTGGCTGCAATGCGCTGCACATTATAGGCTGTCTGTTCCGTAGTGCTGCACAGTGAACACATTGGAAGCTTTTGGCTCAGCACAGCTCAGTAACTTTGCAGACAGTGTGATTGAAAGGCAATATAATCCTCCTGCACTCGGCACTAAACAGCTGCACTTATCTTCTGGGAATGCTTTCTTTCACTGTGCCACCTTTTCTTTCAAAGTACACAGATGAGCATATAGGTGAAATATATGTAAAGCATATGACTTCAGCATGTGGGTATTACGTGCAAACATTTCTGCTCTAAGCTCGTCCCTCTTCCCTTCTCTGTCCACTCCCTGCCCTCTGTCCATCTTCTCCCCTTCTCTGTGTGTCCACCCCCCTCCCCTTCTCCTGTCCACAGACCTGTCCCGCTGTTCATTTCACCCCCGAATGCTTCTGGTAGTAAAATGATCCGAGATTCGGATCAAAGATCCGGATCTCTTCAATGATCCGATTCGAATCATCCGGATCATTGAAAAGATCCGAACTTCCCATCTCTAATCTGGGCCAGGAGGGTTTAACATCCTGACAATGCTACCTAAATGTTCCTGTCTGTTTATACTTCTTTTAAAGGATTCACTAGAGCCACAAAACAAAGAAAAATTAGTAAAAATCCTATTTGCAGTGGACTTCAGAACACAGCCTTTTATGATAATGGGTGGTTATTCTGTTCTAGGAGATGTACCACAGAGCGGACATTGCTCCTCCCCCCCATACACTCCTCCTACTACAACAAGTAGTTGTTGTTTTGCACAGCACCTCCCTCAGTGCTGTAAAAGCCTGCCTGATATTGATTTATAAAGCGCCAAAATTTTCCATGGTGCTGTACAAAGTAAACATGGGGTACATAATAATACAGACAGCGGTGTACACCAAATATATACACTGGTACAAAATATAGAATGATAATGGTTATTACAGTGACAACTGTAACATGATGATGTATAACAAATTCCAAGATAAAGGGTGAGAAAGCCCTGCCCTTGTGAGCTTACAATCTAAAGGAATAGGAAGGTAACGAGATAGGGTAGTATACAATATATCATACCTAGAGGCAGTGTGTTTATGCTTGTGTATGTTGTGTGTTTATGCTTGTTGGAAAAAGTGAGTTTTGAGGGTGCATTTAAAGATTTTAAAGGTTGGAGAGTAACGGATGTGTTGTGGAAATAGTCCCAACTTCCATGTATATATTTGCGTATTTACACTGCATGAAAGGGTGTCTACTTTAGTGCTAGTTTGTCAGGAAATGTTGATTCTGCTTTAACTTCTGTCTTCTAGCCTAACTAGCATATATCCCTCCATTTAGTGTGAAAATGTTTTGTACAGTGCAATAAAGCCATGCTCCTCTGCATTTGTAGCAGAGCAGGTCTGAGGGAGTACAGAGAGAGGTCCTCAGATGGAGCTAGTGGTGAGCATTGTCTCAGATGAAAGTCTGCTGTAAGGTGTTGGTGAAGGTCTTTGTTTTGTCCCCTTTGTCATGAATGACTGTATAGTGGAAACCTTGTTACAGTGTTTATATGTACACAGGGCAGCTGGTTGTGTATGTCCCCTTCCATACATATTTTGCAGCTTGCATTTTTTCATGACTCTTGTCCATCAGTTTATGCTGTGCTAGGACTGTGAGAAACTCAGTATGGTGTGTAAAGCACACAAACACTTGTTCTGCTTTGACACCATTATACACAATGTCCTCTGTGTGATGCTAAGATCACAGTGGGGTGGTGCGACGTAACGGAGACATTTTAACGCAGGAAGTCGCACTGCAATAGTAAGTTTATGCAAAGTTCAGAGTGCGCCTATTGCAATGCATGGACTACAGTATCCAAGCGCGGTGCATGCAGTGTGATACTGCATAATGTGTGTAGCATATTTCTCATTGAATGCTTCACTGTATGTGACGCAACGGTCGCATAATGGGCGGTGTGACTTTTCCATTGCATTGCGTTCCTGTTTTTATAGTGAATGAAACGCAGCTCCCACTGTGAGTGAAAGAAGACTACTAGTAACAATATTAATAACTTTTTGTATTATGGACTTTGTGTCTGGGACATAAACTTGCCTCATCTCTGACAGACCCGTTGGTATTTTACATACTTTTTTATCAGAACCATTATAGCTTCATGTTACAAAATGATACAACATTACATCTTATTATTCCATGCCTAAATCACTGAACTAGAAAATCACCAACATTCTCTGCTACCCCCTCCAGGTGATGAATGCGCACAGCCAGCAGATGGATGACCTGTTTGACATTCTCATTAAAAGTGGAGGTAAAGTACCTGGCATTAACTCACCTTAAATAGCTTCACATTGCATATGACCTGCAGTATATTGACTTGAATAACTGTTCTATTTATGGTAATCATTTAGAAAGTAATGATTGTTCTTCATTATCCTGCAGTGATGTGACATTTCTTGTATGTCCGTGTTTTATTACATTAACCATACTTATAAAACCAGTGATGCAGGGATCACACTAGCAGAGCATCTACATACATTTATGTGTTTTTCCGTGTGCAGCTTTCTGCACACCATGAGCTTGATTCACTAAACCGTGATAAGACAAATATCACACGTTATCAAACGTTATCACACCTTATCAAAGTTATCACACCTTATCAAAGTTAACATGCCTTATCAGAGTAGCATAGCGAGCGCTACGAACCCGCAGGGGCTTAGGGCAGGGCGAGTGCCATTGCCAATTAGCAGGCATACGTTTGTAGCACTCACTATGCTACTCTGATAAGGCATGTTAACTTTGATAACGTGTGATAACTTTGATAACGTGTGATAACTTTGATAACGTGTGATAACTTTTGATAACGTGTGATATTTGTCTTATCACGGTTTAGTGAATCAAGCCCCCATGTGTGTAGCTAAAACAGCAAAATGCAAACAGAAAAACCTGTACACTGGATAACATACAGTAGCTGTGCAGGCAAGTGCATTTTCACACTGCATAAAATGCATTAAAATTGTGCAAGTGTGACCCCTGCCAGGAAAAGCAAATTTAGCATTATGGATGCAGACAGTCTCTGCCTCACATGACTATGACCCAGTACCAGAAGCACTCGTTTATCACGGCTCCTCGTGCTGATTTGGGTTTTGGGTCACCAGGAAGGATTATTAATGCTAAGGAGAGAGATTTAGTCTCCTCTATGGTTATGGATTGGTGTTGGGCAGTAATGTGTGGGTATTAGCAGCAACTGGGGTGAAAGGTTAGTGTTATACATGTTAGAACAGCTGATTGGGGAAGGATTGTGGTTAGAGGTAGTCATTGAGATGATAATATTTCCAGCAGTCCTGTTTTTTCATTACATAGCAGCAATATAAATTGTACACTTCAGCCACTACACCAGGATCTGATTCTTTGCCAATAATTAAGATTTTGTACTATTGTAATTTAAAACTTTTAAAATGTGTTATCAACCAGAGGAATGTATTACAGTGTAATCTCGTTATAGTAAACTCCAAGAGACCTGGGAAAAGTGGTTTACTGTATCAGAAGTTTACTATATCCGAAATTGTTCTATAAATGGCCCATCATGCCCTGGTACATTCTCAGTTGCAAAGGAGCAACTCTGTCTTACCATTGGAGGTACAGTCCAAGCAGCTTGCACATTTGGTGGATTACAAGGTTAAGTAAATCTTAGGCTGCATAGCCAGGCTGGACAAATTACTGGTACGGTATTCAGGGATCCTTAAAAACTGCAGCCGTCACTGAATAGAGGCAGCCACTCGCTTCCTGTGAGTGGCTTTGATACCTCCGTGGGCGGGACTTGCGGCATGTGTCCTGCAAACTTTTCTGTTCACACTTGAGCCAATCATGAAGCCCTTTTTAAAAATGCAGCCAATCATAATAAGCCTGTAATGTGAGTGGCTCCAATACCTCCGTGGGCTGGACTTGCAGCACATGTCCTGCAAAACTTTCTGCTCACTCTTGGGCCAATCATGAAGTCTTCTACAAAATACAGCCAATCATTATAAGACACTAGCATCTGTAATGCGAGTGGCTCCGATACCTCTGTGGGTGGGACTTAGCACTCTACTCTCCACTCTCCTTAGTTTTGCAGCAAGACAGCCCACTCTGATTTGCACTGCAAGTGAAAGTAGCCTGTACTGCGCTCCACGCGCTAACAAGGGAAGATATCCAGCGCCAGTGCCATACTTCTTGTCTTATAAATGTGATCGGGCATCAACTCACCTGCAACCAGCCTGAAGAGAGCAGCTGACCATAGGTTTCACACTGGCATATAATGCATGCGCCGCCCATTGTTTACTATATGCAGAGTCAGCGTCACGTAGGGGGCCAAAGAACATGTTTTGTTATAATAGAAGTTTTATTATATACGGAATTGCTATACCAAGCGTTGCTCCCATAGACTTATAATGGAGATTGGCCGGGACCTGGAGAGGTAGTTTACTATACCAGAGTTTATTATAAGGAGATTATACTGTATTTCACAAGCTCTGTCTTCTCCGTTCTCAGCACAGTGGTTTCATGGATAGCACTCTCGCCTTGCAGCGCTGGGTCCCGGATTTCCAATCCCAGCCAAGGCGCTATCTGCACAGAGTTTGTATGTTCATTTCCTCCCGGTACTCCGGTTTCCTCCCACATTCCAAAAACATACAGATAAGTTAGTGGGCTTCCCCCTAAATTGACCCTAGACTATGATGGACACATGACTTGTGGTAGAGATTAGATTGCGAGTTCCTCTGAGGCACAGTTAGTACCAAGGCTATATACTCTCTACAGTGCTGCAGAAAATGTCAGCGCTGTTTAAATACTAAATAATAAGATGGCCACATACCCTACAATTTGTTACATTTATTTTCAATTCAAGAATTACAATTAATTTTCTGATTAATTGTAACATTTGGAAAATCTGACCCATGTGAAAAAAATGATTGATAAAAAAAAATTGCTTAGGTCTGCAAATCAAGACATTGACAATCTATCCTACACTATTCAGTTTTTATTAAAATAACTTATCAGAAAAAAATAAGCCACTCCTGATCGACTTTGATAAAACCGGGAAATGTAATCAGATTTGTCGCTCTAATATATATTTCTAATAATATTTTTGTACAACCAATCATTTTTATCAAATTGCTGTAAAATGGAGTTTTTTTTGTATTGTGTGTGTGGCCACTTTCAGGATGACTATACATCATGCATTATCTATGTAATGATTCATTCAGCACCGTCAGAAGTGAGACTGTGATCAGTCGTGTGTCCTTGAACAAAAGATTGTTCTTTTAAAACCATACATCTTCCAATTGTTTTAATAGACTCAGGAACAGTAGTTTTTAGTGACCCTTTATTAACTATTATATGCAAGGGAAGTTGAATATTTAAATGTAGTTGTAATAACTAACATACAGTAAACTTTTAATGAAAGCATAGTGTTATCTATTAATTAATTCTGAGGATCCTGAAAGAATTAGGTGGTAGGTGAAAACACAGGCTGCAATGACTGTCCTGTGCATGTTTTAAAATCCATCCCAGTTGCTATAGCTCAGGCCTGTGGAATAGACTCCTTCTCCAGCACAGGGCTCAGCCAATCATGAGAGATGCAATTCTCCTCACAGGTTGGATGGATGCATGTGCCATTACTGAGCTCTGCATTGGGGAGGACTGTAGTGACCAGGCAGGACATTATAACCAAGAAAGGTGATTTTTGTGTCTAGTCACCAAAACGAATAGATGTACCGTATGTAACTAATTGTAGACAGCCATCCTATGCCTCAGTCAGTAAGGGCAATCCAAGTGGAAGTTGTTGGCCCAGTTAAGGTACATCACCCTGCAGCTTGCCAGCATCTTTATATGCATTTCCAGCTGAGAATCGTCAGATCTGTAGAGATTCATCAGGAGTGCTCCGTCAGCTAACACAAATGGTGAAAACGTTTTGTGAAACTTCTGGCAAAACACTTCTTTATGGTATATGAGTTATTTTCTTTCAGCCTGGCTGCAGATCCCCAGTTCCTCTCAGTGATAGGAGAGAGTGACAGACTAGTGTTACAGGCAGCTTGGCTGCTGACTCCCAGACTGGAGCCAAACTTAAATAAGCAACAGCTGAAGGAAAATTAAACCATGAATTGAGTAGGCACTGCAGCCGTCTTTTGTATGTAAAAGAACTCTACTCATCAGAGCATTTCTCTTAACCCTTACCTAGTAAGCTACTGCTGCCAACCAGAAGCTTGCCTTTTCATGTGTTTTCAGATTTCCTTTTTTTTACTAACCGTAGATAAAAAGGAATACATTTTAGTGGGTTGGCTTTTATGCTAGATAAACACGATACGTTTTTCTGCTTGATTTTCCATTCGATCGTTTTTTTTCCGCTTGATTCTCTTATCTTCCGCTTGTTTTTCTTAGCTTTTTCCATTCACTTCTATGAGAAATCGACCCAAAAAACGATTGGAAGGAATATCGAACATGTCGAAAATTATGGATCAAACCCATCTATCGAGCGGAAAAACGTATGGTGTATTTCCAGCATTAGGATTACTAATCTGTCCACCCACATCAGACTGCAGCTTTGGCTTGCATGTCACATCAAGCCATATTCATGTAGTACATTAGTGCATACATCATGGATCCTTGCCTCTGGATGAGGAGAGTGATTGGACTGCAGAGAGAAGAGCCACAGCTGCTACATTATCAGTCTGAGCCAGATAACAGAATATATGCAGAACTTTTACTTTTGTCAGGATCATTTTTTGCAGCATCTCTGCATGCAGTTATATCATGAGGTTGCCTCACACAACAGTAGATTGATGTGGCCTTTTTCAGCATCTAATAGCATGGCTAGTTAAGGATAGGATGACACGAAGGTGGTCTGTCTGACATGTAGGGCCATTTCACTTGGGCTGTTACGGTGTGGTTACCACTTTCCAGGTACCTAAAGTCCACCACCATTAACTACGGATCAATTAATGACATTTGCACAGTTTTTCAAGCAGGTGACAGGCATTTTAAAAGAATTTGCAGGCATTTGTCAAACGCCTGAAAATTCCTGAAGACCCGATGCTATAGGTACAATTGACCAGTGTTTTTAAAGTGGATGGTTTTCACAAGATGAGGAGGGGTTTAGGAAGAACCTATTTCCTGTCTTCCATAATGCCTCAAAATGCTTAAAAGCTACTTCTTGCAAGCATTATGAAACAAGTTTAATAATAATCCCAACTATCAAAAATATTGTAAGGAGGAATCACCCCTGTATAATAATACTGATAAATTAGGCACACAAAACAGAGCAGATATAATGGCCCATGGTGTGTTGCAATGTATAAAACACATTGTATTGTATCAAAATTTAGCGTGACTTGACGGACAGTAGACGGTTTTATGGCATAAAAGCCATAAAAACGTCAGGGTAAAATTACTGTCAGTACAACATATAGCCTGATGCATATTTTGCAGCCTTCAACAGACTAATTTATCAGAGGCAGAATGTTGTGTTGGTAGATCCGTGATAATATTGTAGAGATTAAAACCAATATCCAACATAAAACATGGCAACCCTATGGTATGTCTAAGACGTCTTCCAAACAAAATGTTTCCAACTGGCTCATCCCAACATATACAGTGATTGCTACATTCCAGAATTACTGGTATAGGCTGGAGTATTTACCAAATGCTGATGGAAAGAGGGCCTGACTGTGGTGCTAATTGACTTTTGCCCACTACCTCTAATAGTCCAGCTTTGGAGGGCAAAAAAAAAACCTTCATAGTTGGGTTTATGCAGCTAGTCACTGTCCTTCTGCCTAGAAAATCCAGCAAGAAGAATGTCTGCAAATTGCAGGTATTCCCATTGAGGACTATGCATTCTAGAAGTGCCCTTCAGTGCAAATACAGAGCAGGAAGCATGTGCTGAACATTAACACTACCATATCATTGTGTGTGAATCATACCTGGGTTGCTTTACTGGCCCTTTAAACCTTTTGTGTGACAATTGTACCTCAGTGGGCACAGCATGCAGAGTTGTAGAGTGTTCCTGTCACTCTGTCTTCAGTCAGAGCAGGAATGCTGCAGCCTTTCAGCATGCAATGGGTGTATGTGGCTGTTGACATCATTTCCCTTTTACATTCAGCACCTAAGGGAGACAGAGCTAGACCTGCAGCTTGAGAATCCATTACAATACTCAGAATTGAAAGCGTGGGCTGATTATTTTCATGGCAAACGGTCAATTTTGAGCTCTGTTTCATCTTGCTGTCAAAGAATACTGATGTTAATGAGAGTGCTGAGATTTAAACATTTGATAGCCAGCAGCACGTCTGGATTTCAACCACATCCTCAGCACGCCACAGTTCTCATTTTACAGAGTAAAGTTATGGAAAAGAAATAATTAAAAAAAAACTAAAGACAGTACAGTAATAGGAACCCAGATATTTTCACATCATTTAGTCTTCTTATTTAATGAGATAAAATTATGCAATTGTTCCATGCACTAACCAAAACAAAGCTGAACTATAGTTTCTGTCGTGTATTTCTATGAACATATGCAAGAGATCAGCTTACAGGAGACCTGCACTGAAAATATATGTAAGCAAGTTTAGTAGTTTAACCACTTTTTTCACCGCTCCAGAATATCTACATTCTCTGTGACTTTATCAAAGCCACAAGGACGTAGATATAAGATTTTACCTTGCAGCACAGCTGTGCACGATTGGGCGTGCTCCTGTGTGCGGCCTCTGGTACTTTCAACTGCATTACTAATTGGTTAAGGGAACATGTTCCCTTATAGTTAATTAGACCCCCCACCTCCTAACGAATGAACGATTACTGCAGTGGTCATTTATCTCTCCTCCTCCGTGGCCAGATCGCTAAAAAAGCGCACCTGTAAGCAGCCTCTCTCACCTTGCGTCGTTCCTGCAAATATCCTGCAGCCGGTGCCTCCGTTTACCACTCTGCACTCAGCCCTGTGATGAATATCCGGGTCCCGGCTTGATGATGACATACGAAACCCCAGGGTTTGGATAGGCAGGGATACAGGCAGGGAAGTGACTAGCAGGTTAGGACTGACAGGCAGGGATCCTGTGTTAGGCTGCAGGCTGACAGGTAGACAGGTTCAGCAGCAGGGGATCCTGGAGGGGAGAGCCTGGTCGAGGGAATGCCAAAAAGGAGGGGGATCCAGGAAATAGAAAGGGAGAATGGTGGCGAAATGCCGTGACTGTGACCAGGATGCAACAGCATCCTAACAGTGAGAGTGCAGGGCTTCTATACCCTGCCTCTCAATTAGTGACAGGTGCAGTACCGCCTTTGGCCACTGCATAAGAGGGCAGCAGAGGCGCGTGCATGCCTAGCAACAGAGGGAGAGACGTTGAGCCCGGAAGTCCGTCGGGTCGGCGTCTCTCCAGCATGGCAGAGGAGGGAGAAGTTGCGTGGGACCCAATGGCTGGAGGGTAATGAGTGATTGTTACCGTCCACCGCTCTAGCAAGGAGCCAGTGCAGGAGCAAGGAGAGGCAAGACGCACAATTGTGACAGCAAAGCAGTCCTTTATTATACTGGAAGCTATATAGCAGTAACCGTCCATATTCATATCAAAAACAGTTCAATATCATTCTCTGTCACACATTGGCTGGGCTTCAATATCATACAGGGCCAGGGAGTATAGATCAAAACAAATTATAACAGTACAATAACATACTCATCAGTTAATACAGACACTGAGATCCCTTTTTAGTCAGTTAGAGCAGGTACACAGATTGGACGGCAGTGCAGCAACTGGCAGTAGGTTGTGGGCAAGCAGTATGCAGTACACCCAGACTTTCACCATATGGCCTGGCTTTGTGGCTCTCTAAAGTTGCTTTGTTGTACTCTACAGCTTAGGAGGCTCAGAGGGTTGCTTCCTTGGGTGGCAGAGAGGCTGTCCCAGAGGGCTGTGCCGTGGGGAGTTGAACCTTCGTCATAGGTAGACGTGGAGGTGCAATTATCAGTGGTGGAGTCGGCTGGGGTTGACCAGGCTTCCAGCTGGTACACTGGTCTGTCTGCTTCAGTGGCTGGGATTGATACTAGCTCGGCAATGCCTGCAGCAGTGGCTGTGGATTTCGGCAATCTCCTGCTGGATCCTAGGGGTGGTGGTTGGCAGCGGCTGAGCTAGGAAATTGATGAAAAGTAAAATTTAAAAAAAAACATATAGGGTGAAAAAGAACACGTCATAGCTGCCCTCTAAGGCGCCATCTTGTATAACAGGCAATATGGCAGAAGTGAGTGCCCTCCTCATAGGCATAGGACTGCTGGCAAGCACTGGCCTTTAATAGCATGCAAGTGGCATTGTGCATTGCGTTTTTATTCTTGGAAATGACCTCTTTTCTATTTCCTGCATAGATAGATTTATATTTCCATGAACCATCTTTTAATGCAGTTTGTGGCTACGTTTTGTGTCTGTAGTCCAGCATGTATATTCACTGTTGATTTATTATGTTCTATATTTCCAAGTGGATTAGGCTGCACTTTAAAGCTTTGTTCAGGCATAGGCCTGATAACAATACAAGTGCTGTATATGTTTTCCATGACATACAAAGCAAAGACTCCTCCAGTTTGGAAAATCTATTAGCGTTGAAGGTTGCTTGTCGGTAATTTATCACCGCAGGGAATAGAAGTGCCTGTTAGCATCAGACCCCAAGAAAAGGCTTTATTGTGCAGTGAGATATTCCATTCACAATTGGAGATGGATTAATGCATACATCTGGAAAACAACCTAAAAGGTTTTAGTGCTGTTTCCGTAAAGGTATTGTGTGTTTGACAAGTGTTAATGGTAGAAACTTATCTGCTTCATACTGCAGATATTCAAATAATCCCCCTTCACCTATCAGGACTACTGTAGGCTGGAATAATCACATCCAAATCTGCTTGTGCAGGCCTGATGCGCTTCAAGGAGATTTTACTTTCACTCTAGAAGTAAACTAAACCTGTAATCTAACATTTATTACCCATGATTTAGAAAATACTAGCATATCCTGGTGTGATTTACAGGTACACCTACATGAATAATATATTTTGGATATATATTTTGCAGCACGTGCAAAAAGCAAGTCACACACACATCCCAGGGCAATTTAGAGTAGTAATTTATGTTTTGTTTTTTTTTAATATTAGGAGAATTTAAAAAGTTAATTACTACATATTTTAAGTGTTAAATTTTCTATCCCTTTATTATAGTTTTATGCCTTAACTCCTCTGCGACCGCTTAACGCCGTTTGGCGGCCGCAGAGTGGCTACCCTAGGACCGCCTAACGCCGTTTGGCATCATGGCAGTCCTTGTGAGATTAGCAGGGAGCAAGCGCACGTTCCCTGCAGGTGGATACGGGAGACAACCGCGAACAGCCTGCCAGCCGCGATCGGAGCTGGCAGGCTGAGAAAAGAAAAAACAAAGGTAATAAACAAGTGTACAGTGCTGCGGTCTAGCACAGCGCTGTACAGAGAAACGGTCCTTTCCCTCTGATTGGCTCACAATCTAATCCTTGACATAGCCATATGGCTATTGTAGTGTAGGAAACATAGTGTAGGGACAGTTTAGGGGGGGAGGATTGAGGAGAATGATAATCGCATCAGCAAATGACAATGGGAGAATGAAAATCGCAGCAGTGAACAGAGACCACCAACAGAGAAAAGGGGGTAAAATTAATTTGGGTGAGAAGTACCATATATACTCAAGTATAAGTCTAGAAATTTAGGTCTGATTCACTTCATAAAAGTATAAGGGTCGACTTCTACACAGCAAACACTGAGCACACTGAGAAATGTGTGTACTAATAGTGATATTCCCATTTGCAGCAATTTACCCTGTGGTAAGTGATACTTTGAGGAAAGGAAATGCCAAGAAAACACAGGTCTGAAAGTCTGAAAAATAATTAACAAGGAAAAGGGGCAGGGGGAAATACTGGGCTGTATCAAAGGTGGTGAATAATTGCAGCACTTGGGGGCCTGGAGGAGTTATTGGCTGCACTTAAGGGACAGGATGGGTAATGACTGCAATACTGTATGCAGTGCAGTCATTAACACCTACTTGTCCCTAAGTGCAGTCATTAACTTAGACTTATACTTGAGTCAATAAAAAAACCTCCAGCTTAAGAGGGTTGAATGTTGGAGTCGATTTATACATGAAGTCGACTTGTATTCAAGTAAATACGGTAGTATGGCCGTGCAATAAACCGTTAAAGCTGCGCAGTGCTGAATTGTAAAGGAAATTACCTGGTCACTAGGGGGGGTGTAAGCCTGTGGTCCTCAAGTGGTTAATTCTAATGTAAATTTTACCAGAAGTAGGATTGAGTAACTTGAAATCACTGACGTTTTACATCATTCACAGATCCCAGGAGAGAATTGCCTTTAGAGCTGGTTTACACTGCAAGTGCTTCTGAGCGCTTTTCAAATTGGGTAATTTGAATAGTACCTTGCTAATATAACCCTATGAGGGTATTAAAATTGCAAACATGCCTCATGCAGGAATTTTCTGAACGATTCAGCTTGAAGGAATATGCAGAAACGCACATTCCTTAAAGCGGAACTGTAGATATAAATTAAACACATGGTTTCACTTACCTGGGGCTTTCCCAAGCCCCCAGCAGCCGTCCTGTCCTCGACGAGCCACCGCTCTCCCGCCACCAGCTACTTTCAGTTTCGCCGCCGGGCCACTGCACCTGCGCGGCTCTGGCCGCGCGTATCCTTTCTTGCGTTCCCCGCTATTGCAGAGGTGAACGCGAGAAAGGATACGCTTGGCAGGGCTGTGCTGGCATCGACTTACAAGTCGCGGAACGGAGCGGCGAGGGAACAGAGACTCGGCACGGGACAGGACAGCTGCTGGGGGCTTGCAGTTCTACAGTTCCGCTTTAAAGAAAAATCACATTGCAAAATCGCGAAGGCTAAGAAATAGGCAATTACACTTACATTTTGCAGTGTGAACCAGGCCTTATAGTATTTGCTTTCCAGATCTCATAGCTCACACTGCACTCTGTGAGAATCCAGTAGGGGGTGCACAATGACATTCTGCTGTATCTTGTTTTATTGATGCCAGTCTTTGGCTTTGGTCAGGCTCTCTGGCGGCGTACCTATAATTAAGCCGCCGGGAAATTTGGGCGCAAGGTAAAGCCGAAAAACGTCTCACCCTGCTCCTGCAAAAGTCCCGGGGGTGTTAATTACTTTTCCCCTCCTGGTCGCAGTGGATAGTGGGGAAAGACGTAATAGCTGGCAGCCGAATTACGCTGTTTTTATAGTAATTTGGGCTCCATCTTTTGACAGTGCCCAAATTACTGTCTTAGCGCCGCTATAGCTGTAATTACGGTCTATGGCGGTACTGGCTGCGCCCAAATTTCTGGAGCTAATTTTACTTGCTTTGCTCTGGAGAAGGTCTTTTGCTGCTATCCACAAACACTTAGCACTGAACCACAGATGTCCTCTGGGTGGATAAAAACTAACTAGTGACTTGCAGAATTGGATGTAATGGAGCCCCACAGTAGGATCTTCTCATGCTAGCTCCAAGGAATTATCATTGTTCTTATCTTTTATAAATCTTCAACGTATTCAATTTAAACAGCAGAGTTCACTTGTATTGATTATGCATGCATTATAAAAAGCTGTTTACTTTATTTTTCCAGAAATTTCCCCTCTTGTGAAAGAAGAGCCTTCTCCTATATCAAAGATGCGACCAGTTACTGCCAATGTAACCACCATGCCAGTAAACACAGTGGTGTCCAGGCCACCGCCCCAGGTGCACGTAGCGCCTCCTTTGTCTTTGGAACCTACAAACAGTCTGTCTATTAGCTTAGAAAGTCAGCTGGAGGCATTCTTGGATGGCACCATGCCAACAGGAACTAACATTCCTCATCTGGATAGCCACAGTGATGTCAGAGATACATTCTCCCTCATAGATGACCTGAACAATGATCTTCTCCAGCACCATAGCATACTGGACCATGATCCTACACCCATGGAGACCACAGACACACCATTCACTGCAAACAGCTGCTTGTCTTTGGACCTCCAGGACACAAACCTGGACAACATGGAGTGGCTGGACATTACCATGCCCAATTCTGCCTCTTCTCTTACTCCTTTAAGCTCAACTATACCAAGCATGTTCTCCACTGACTTTTTGGATACTAATGACTTGCAGTTGCAATGGGAGTAATAGCCTCTGTAGTTCTGAGTTGGATTTTATTTTTGAAAGCATGGGCTGGATTTATGGATGTAATTTGCAGATTACACCAATCAGAACTGAAAGAGGTCTTCAGCTTCAAACTGCACTGGATACTCAAATCTGTGTTTTATGCACCACTAGGGAGAGACACTACACTGACAATTAAAAGGTGACCAGGTAACAAGTAGGTAGGTCAAATATGCAGTTTAGGTCTAGAAGGAAGAATTGGTCGATGTAAAAAGAACTATATATATATATATTCTGCAGTGATAAGTGGAGCATTTGTACAGAAATTTAGATTTCAATGTTTAAAGGTTTTTTGGGGGGGGTTGTTTTTAATTGAAAAAAAAAAACAAAAAACTGCACTTGACTGTTCCTGTGAACAGGCTGAGCCAATAGGAATTCATGGCAAAGCGCTGGCTGGTTCAGAGTTATTACAATTTTAAAAATGCTTATAGAGCAGTCGCACGATTAATGTGTGATGGGCTTTCTAAGTATCTTGTATCATATATTGGGATGATTTATAGTCTATCACATAAAGTATACATTTTCATACTCAAGTGATACACTTCTCAGTCATTCTCTAGACAACGGGCTTAAAGCTAGAGAAGTCTAGGATCACTATTTGTTGATATCAACCATGTGAAACTGCTAGCATAACATGGCAAATTCAATTGTTGGAAAATGGAGGATTCATAGTGATTGGTATCTATACAATACGAAGGTCTAATGAATGAAATTTTACACATTCTGTTGAATTGTTTTGCTTTTTTATTTTAATTTTTTTTTAAATAAGCTTCAGATTAAAGGGATTTTTTTTTTATAACCAACTCTCCAAAATGTTCTGTAATATACTGTATAAAAATGTATTAAACGATTTTATAAGGAGAGAATATCTGAAATGAAATGAACGCACAAGTTTTGATGATTTAAAGACCCATCACACCAAAATAAGGATATTCTTCTGGGTTATGTTTATTCTGGTTTAGAATCTAATACCTATTGTAGAGCATTCTGAAACAAAAAAAACTAAAAAAAAAACAAAAAAGAAAAAGACATATATAGAGAAAGTATACTCATATTTTATCAGGAAGCCATGTAAGATAAGAGTCCTTCAGTCTGTGAATGGACAAATGAAAATGTACAGACAAATCAGTGACTGCATGTAGTGAGTAGACCCATGTGAACATACAGGAGGCAGATTCACAAAAGGCTTTATGGGCTGGTGCACACCAAGCGGCTTTTTCAGCGTTTCTGCAGCCGCACGCTTGGTCAAAGTATCTCAATGGGCTGGTTCACACCAGAGCGGGAGGTGTTTTGCAGAAACGCATACTCCCAGGGTGAGGCATTTTTTGGATTGTGGATGCGTTTCTGCCTCAATGTTAAGTATAGGAAAAACGCAAACTGCTCTGAAAAACTGCAGTTCAGAGCGGTTTTGCAGGTGTTTTTTGTTACAGAAGCTGTTCAGTAACAGCTTTACTGTAACAATATCTGAAATCTACTACACCAAAAACGCTTCACAAAACCGCAAAATGCTAGGAGAAACGCTACAGAAAAATAAGAAAAAGTGTTTCAAAATCTGCTAGCATTTTGCGGATCTGCTAGCGTTTTTTGGTGTGCACCAGGCCTATATCAATATTTGATATTATTACATGTAGTACTGCAGATATGAATATGCCGTTAATGAAGAGTAAAAAAATATAAAAGGGTGCCATGGACAGGAATAAATTGTTTTGTTTTGTTTTAAACAGGCAGCTGGCTTTTCTAAGTTCTGCCTTTTTTGGGTAGAACAGTATTAAAGGGAACATGCTCCTTACCTGGAGAGAGGGCTATAGCCGGTACACACGCAAGATGATTGTCAGCAGCGCTAAGCATGGTCTGGCAGCCATGCAAGATGGATCTATCAATATTTATATGTAGGCTTGGCTGTCTTGGAATACCCATTCCTAAGGAATGAGTAATCATCAGAACATGAGTTGCTGATCCATCCCCCTAATGGTGGCCATACATGGTACAATAAAAAGTTCGATTATCCCGTTTATTCAATCTAAATGATCGAATCGAATGAAACTTGAAAACATTTTCTTTTCCGATCAAGAAATTCCAACGATTATCCCGTTTTTTAGAGAAAAATCAGATCGGACATGCTGGAAAAATCTTTATATTCGATCTAACTGAATAATCGAAACTAAATTATCTAATCGAAAAAAATGAAAAATTGTACCATGTATTGTACCTTAACTCTGGGGCTTTGTTGAAGCTGAGGCAGGAATTGAGGTGAACTCTCACCAACAGGGACACAAGTGGCAGAAAAACCTGGCAGACCTTTTAATACTTTCCCTTTTGGTCCACACCTAAAATCTACAGTTGAAATTTCTGGATATGAGTCACCTCCAGTGTTTGGAGAGTGGGAACTGTGATTAGACACATTGAAAGATCTCAAATGATCACTGTTAAGGTGCCCATACACTCGTCAGATTGGCAGCAGATAGATAAGAAATGCATCTGATGATCTATCTGATGCGTTTTTAGAACATCTTTTACCAGGATAGAATTCCAATAGATTTCAGTTTGAAATCTATTGAAATTCGATCTGATGGCATTTTTTTGCCATCAGATTTCCATTAAGGCCAATGCAAACTGATAAGCAGTCTCATCAGATCGACCTAAATTTTCCACCCTGCCAGTTCGATGGAAATCCATCGAAATCGGCCATCGATCGGTCGATTGGCCAACCGATTTGCAATCGATCGATCGGGATCGATCGGTCGGCCAGAAAATCGGCTGAGTGTATGGGCCCCTTTACTCTTCACAGTAAAATGGTGATTGAGGCAATGAAGTTCATTACTTGCATGTGAGGAGCTAACAAGGCAGGGCAGTTAATCATGCAGCAGAAAAATAGATATGTGGAGCCAATAATCTCGATTAAGATTGGAGGTTCTGGGTGTATTTGCTGGCTTCATGCGAGTGGAGCTGTTTTATTATTTTGCAATATTGTTATCATTCTCCTGATCAGCTAAGGCCATGGGGATTTACTTGTTTTCCTCTTTATTTCTTTCTTTGTAAACATGAATGCCTGTCCCAGCAGATTGATCACGTTTACACACCTGTCAGCAAACGGGAGGCTCTGAGGGTACTTGAATCGTGCCTGCACGGTCAATCCTCCTCTGCGCTCTACTGGCACATTTGTTTTAATGGCAGTAATGCTGTGTGAAAATGTTTTTCCCCTCAGTATTTCTGTCAGCCAACTGAAGCCAAGTAATGACTACGTACAGCGAAGCTCTTTACAAGGATTGACATTATGTATATTTTGCAATATTAATGAGAAATCTAATAACCACTTTCCCTGCAGTTATAAAACCATGCTTGGGAGTCTCGCAAAGATCGTAGATCCACAAAGCTGAAAATGCAGTACAATTTATAGTTTACTGAATGTTGCAAATTATTAACAGTATAAATTATGCACCACGCAAAACCTGGCCTGTTATTTGCACATTAAAGTCTAATATTGTATAGAAGGTCCTAGCTCTGGAACAAAGGGGCGTAAGAAGACGAGGGAAGCTTCTGGACCACCCACAGGCTTCCCCCTACTGAGGTAACTTTTTTCTGACGGCAGGTACCCTTTAAAGATCTGTATGTGTGTTTGGAGCTTCATTTGAAGGTAACCCTTCACAATTACTTTTTTTTGCCACGAAAATAAATTACTTCATTAGTAGCTGAAATCTGCATTTTTAGGTTACCAAAGAAATATCTACTGTAGATGGATCACGTGATGACTTTTCAGAGTAAACATTTCCACAAGTGATCGTAAATATCTTGTAAAACGCCTTTATGATTTCTCCTCATACATTAGTGGTACAGCTCAATTCCAGGATTGAAAAAAAATTATGACTGTTTACTTTAAACCACACCTGAACCCGGTCAATAAAGTTAACTTTTACTTACCTGAGGGTCGAAGCACACCTGAACCGGATCAAAAAAAGATGACCTGGAGCATCTTCCAGCTCCCTTAGGGCCCTTTTCCACCAGCGCGTTTGCGCTGGCTGAATCGCAAAACCGCAAACCGCTAGCGATTTTACAATCGCTACGGTTTGCTTTTTAACATAGGAATCACGGTAGGTCATTTCCACTACCGCGATTCACTTTTGTCGGGAACGCGAACGCGCGGCGGAGCGATAATTGCCGCGATTTTGCTATGCAGTGCATAGCATAGCAAAATCGCGGCCGCAAACGTCGGGGGAATCGCCGGTTTTGCGATTCAGCAATCGCTAGCGTTCAGCGTGAACGCTAGCGATTGCAGGTGGAAAAGGGCCTCTGTGTCTGTGGGTTCTCCTCCATTGTGCTGCTATCCCTCTCAGAATAATCTCTGACTTGGCTGACTTGACCCACACATGCACAGGAAACGATCGAGGGGGTACACAAAGTTAGGTTGGTCCAATTCCAAGCTGCATACAATTTGCATGCAAGCCAGAATTATTGGCCCTTCTCTATTGCTACGTGTGTGAAACATGGTCGAAACCTGCTGCAGACATATCTCTGGCCACATGAATCTCATTAGATTGGGTATATTAGACTTGAGGCCGTTTTTTGTAATAACATATCAGTGTTCAGAAAGTTGTGTTAAAAAAGCATTATCTAATGAGTTATCTAGGTATACAGTATATAATTATCTAATGAGTTATCTAGGTATACAGTATATAATGCAGGATTACAGCATTTCCTCCTCGGAGATATGGCATACGCTGCAGGTATGACCTCATATGTGTCACTGTGAGTGGGATGTGGGCAATATGGCTGCTTAAAGGAAGATGCAGGATGTGTAGAATACAGTCACACAAAGCAATCCATAATTTCTGATCCAACGGTAATATAATGCACTGCTTAATGTTCAGTGTGCATTCATATACAGTTAACACTGGTTTGATGGTTTGGACATCCAAGCTAAGTGTAATCATACACCTTTCTGTAAACAGAAGCTTATTTATTCACTCAAAGTCCTTATTAACAGATTCCACATGAACAGACTGCAGATTTTTTTTCCAGTTTAGCTGTTTCGTAGCAAAGCTCCACTTCCCTGTATTAATTCCAGTAAGCTCAACAGTCGAGTAATGGCAATTGGTTTGACCACACTGTATCCACATCCCCATTGAAAAAACAGAATGGTGTTTTTTGTTCAGGTGGGTAGGGCTACGCGCCAGAAGCCAGCGGATTCAGTTTCTGGGACGGATTTGGGGTAGAAGACACAGCAGGTAATTATAACTTTTACCATTCACCTCCCTGGCATTCTGGACGACGCCGGAGGTCACCGCTCAGGCCCCGCTGGGCCGATTTGAATTTTTTTTTTTCTTCAAAAACACGCTGTTGTACCTGATCACCGCCGATCTGCCACTACCCGCCGCGATACAGGCCCCCCCGAGCGCTGCTTGGCCAATCAGTGCCAGGCAGCGCTGAGGGGTGGATCGGGACTGCCTATGACGTTGATGACGTCACAACGTTCGTCAACGAGGGAAGCCCTCAAGGAAATCCCGTTCGTAACGGGATTTCCAGGAGGGGTGATTGCGCCGGCGGCGATCGGAGGGCAGGGAGGGACGCCGCAGGGAGGGGGAATCATGTAGCTAGCGGATATCTGCTTAGTTGCTGATGAGCAGTAGCTGACATAGCTAGGCGCATGCTTCTATGTAGCACTTATGGAGTTCTCCTTCAACACTATCCGAAACGCATATCTCAGCTTCAGGCCTCATTCATTTTGATTTCAGCCACTGATGGAGTAATACTGGTGATACACAGAAGTTGGTGCATGGTGTAAATGGTCTACTTTCCAGGAGCAGCCTGTGGACCAGCAGCTAGTAGAGACAGGAAGTGACACCACAAGGGTTTGGCCAAACTTTGTTTTTTTCCCCCTGAGAACACCCAGCACTTATATAGATTGTAGCAGGGAATTATTCAGCTTTAAGGGTTTAGTCCATGTACAGTGCTGGGTGGAGGTGGAAACATATGAGTGGTGTGCTTACTTTACTAACCAATATATATACAAAATAATTTCCTTTGATTAGCTGCTGTCCATCCAAAGTGCAATTCTGTTATGGGTGAGGTCTAGTGAATTCCCCGCTTATTGGTCATCTTGCCTTATACTGCAGCAGTGATATCTTGTTCTAATTGTTAGTCTAGTTTCCACCTATCGCCCCTCCTGCTGCATTCTCCATAATACTATAACACATTTACCTGGAAGTGTGACGACTGCAGCGAGCAGGGCCGTTTCTTGGGCAGTGCAGGCAGGGCGACCGCACTGGGCGCAGACCAGCAAGTAGATGAAGGGGGGCGCTGGCAGAAGGACATTACCGCTAGGGAGCTGGTTAGCTGGTGACGCGTGGTGCAGCCAAATGGAAGAAGTAGATTACCAGCGCGATCACCTTCCTTGACTCCTCCTAGGCTGCCTGCGTCAGACATCAAGTCATCATCATGTCACCACCACGTGATGACACCTGCTGTCCTGTAGCGGTACTGCAGGCTGTGAGTGCACGGCGCCCATGGAGGAGTCTGCTTTCCAGGTTCTCCTCGCCTGAGTGTTTTCCTGCTTCCTCCTGGATGAGCGGCTGGTCACTAGAAAGTAGGCAGATCTACTTGTGACCTGTGTCTGTATTTCTGTTCCTAAAGCGTAAGGGTTTCAGAGTCCACGGGGGTGGGGGGAAGGGAGTGCACTTTTTACACCCTCGCCCTGGGTGCAATTTAGCCTAGAAACTGCCCTGGCAGCGAGTGTACAGACCTGGTTACCTCAAGCAGAGATCCTGCCATGAGGGTACCTGGGAGATGCAAAACAAGTCTGGTGGTTTAACACACAGCGTCGTCTTCTGAAAATCCTGATATGAATCAGTTATGGAATCCTCAGTAAATCCAGTTTTAACAAATGTATTTTACAGGTAAGATATCCCAATAAACAGTCCTAGAACTCCCTTCTTGGTCCACTGGAAAAGATGAGTGTAAATGTGTACAGTATCCAACCAAAAAGCCATAAACAGGTCCTACCTGCAAGCTTCTGACATCCGTCATGTTTACAGAAGCGGCCTCAAGCAGTGTTCACACCAGTAGCGCTCCTCATTACCAGTGTCGAGGTGTTATTCAGGGAAAAGCTCACCCTGTGCTATTTAAAGGTTGCACCAAAATGGATGTGTGTCAGGATCTAAAGGCCAGTGTAATGAACTGAACATCTTTTTCTTTGTAACGCTGTTCCTATACATTACTATTGTGTTAGTGAGAACAGGGCTAATTAGCTCAGGTTTACAAACAGGGCCAGTTAATGGACTGTCACATTGAATGTGGCGTTGGCATATTTTTCTTACTGTTTGAGGAAAACAACCTGGGTTTTGAATGCTTACAATATTTTCCTATTTTGTAATAAGACAAAGTAATTGTAAGGGTTAAATGAGGTATTTTAACCCTTTTGTAAAGTACTTTGTTATACTGTTGTAAGTTTGCTCCTACAATCTTTTTGCTTTATATAGGGTTTGATGTTAGTATGTATCGCTTCTGCCACTATTTTATTGGCTAGACGCTGCACATTAGTTGTGGTATTTTTCGCCAGTCGCCCTGTGCTTCTTATTGTCCTAGTCCTATATTCTGCGATTTGAGAATGTGTGCTTTCAGTGAGTGACAGGCACCAGGAAAATGTGCATTAATATACAGTATTGAATGTCTCAGTTTATTTGCTGGTTTTGCATATGCTCTATTCTTTGTTCATTTTCCCATCTGAACGGCTGTTGGGTCTTTGTGGATAGCGCATAGTACTGCAACTAGTCCTTATTTCTAGAGGGCACCATCCAAACTCTTCTACATACCGTAAGCACTGCGCATTCCAAGGTAAGAAGCAGAGGTTCAGTACATGGTAAGGGACATGCTCATTTATTTTACACTTTCAATATTTGTTCCTGAACAGCTAGAAAATGAAAATGTTTAAAGGATTACTGGTCGTTTACTCAGTGTGATGCCACAGTTCTAAGTGGGTTTTAGAAGCTACCAGCTTCCTGTGCACTCCAGAAGCCCTCTCTCTTCTTAGCGTATTTCCTGCCTACCATCATATTATGGGTATCCGCAACAATTCTGAGTTCTTCTCACAGTATGGGACCTCCTGACTGGACAGGAAAGCCTGGGAACTCAAGCGCAGCCATCATTTAATTGGAGTTCCATTTCTAACTCTTCAGTATCTCTCCAAAAATTGAAATACAATTTGAATCCATAATCTAGTTGCACAAATATCTCAAATAGAAAGCTTAAAGTAATAACTCGCTATAACAATATAATGTGGTAGGTTTTGTGCCTCTCACCAAAAGGTTTCTGTAGGTCAGATTGTCGTACAGAAAAATTGGCCACCAGGGAAGGCCCTTACCATAGTGTAATTTTCTGCCTGAAGTCCAGGATGAGTTCAGGATCTTCCTTAGTGGCAGGGTGTTGATTGTCATGTTGTGTGGATCTTCTCTTGTATCTCAGCATTACTTAAAGAGACACTGAAGCGAAAAAAAAATATGATATAATTAATTGGTTGTGTACTATGAATAAGTACTAGAAGATTAGCAGCAAGGGAAATATTCTCATATTTTTATTTTCAGGTATATAGTGTTTTTTCTAACATTGCATCATTCTCTAATATGTGCAGATTACACAACACTCAGCATTCAAAATGATTCTTTCAGAGCAGTCAGTGAACTAATGACCTCTCCTCTGGCAGAGAAAAAGAAACCAGTTGAGATAATACGTCAGAAGACAGCCCTCTCCACGACTTTGAAAGTCGTAGAGCTTAATGGCTTTTTTTGCATGGAGATAACTGGAGTTTCATAACTTTTCCTGTACTGGAAACAATTAGACTGATGTATCTGATCTTAATGTTTTATTTCTTAGCTGTACTACACATACAAATCATAATATCATAATTTTTTTTCGCTTCAGTGTCTCTTTAAGAGTATTCCATCAACTAACTTCTGAGGACTAAAGTTTATTAGCATGAAAAGAGAAGCCTTGCCTGCCCATCTCACCTTAGGAAGCTCTTACCAAGAGTTTTGAAAAAAGTTTTTAAAAAATGGCACATTTTAATGATTTTTATCTTTTAAAAACCATAGACTGAGAACCACTGTACCATTGCTTAGTTATTGTGATTTTAGTGAATTATTTGTACTTTCTACATTTTGCATTATGTAGGTTTATGTTGAGACTGTCTGCAGTGTTTTTAGGCACTGCAGTGAAAACGCCCCAGTAGTGTGGAGGAAGCGGTAAAATGACAGATGTTGAGTCATCCGGTCCATTCATTTATTCATGCCTTTCTATGAAAAGTTTTGATGCCTTTGTACATGCAGTTTGCACCCTCTGCGGTCAATTCCTTATCATGATGTTCGAACGCCAGATGTTTTGCACATTGTATATATGTAATGCATATTGTATTTTTATATGTGTAGCACATTTATCATCGGATATTTTGTACATAGTGGCGGTGTTGTAGCTACTGATAAAATGTTGAATAGGAGCATCATTTTTCTGCAATTTTGTGTTCCAAAGTAAAAATAAATATATACCATACTTTTAAGAGGTGTGTCTGTTTTTTTTTATTTTACTGTTAAAAATCTGGTATTCAATACCTTCTATGCTTCTGAAACACTCCTCACTCTCAAATCATGCAGATGTTTGCCTCGCAGTTGCAGCTCCTGAAACAAATCAAATGACATGATATGCACAGTTGGATTGTTCTTGTGTTTGAATAGCTTCCCCTTGCTTCTCCAGTTCAGGCTAGGTCCACAATGGGGCACTGCAGTGCGGCGTAATGTGAACATAGTATTGCAAGCCAATAGCAATGCGACATTCACAGTGCAGCCTCTGCGTTGTGTTTGGTTGGCGTGCGGTACTCCAATACACTGCATGCAGTGAGCAGTACTGGGCTTCTGAATAGCTACCTACGCATAACTACTCGGAAGCGAAAAGTTAATTACAGCACGCGAGGGAGGGTTAACTTACCCATGCTGCTGTCTGCTTGAAGGCGCTCCAATCGCGCCCCATGTTGCATTCCAAGTCCCATTCACATCACTACCACACTTCCTCCTTCAACCCAGAAGGAGGAAGCATGGTAGTGACGTGAACGTGACTTGGGATGTGATTGGAGCGCGTTCAAGCAGATGGCAGCATGGGTAAGTTAACCCTCCCTCACCCGCCCCCTCAGGTGCTGTAATTAACTTTTCGCTTCCAAGTTACTAGTAGGTAGCTACTCGGAAGCCCATCACTGGCAGTGAGTTCACTGCATAATGCCCCACGTTATTAGTACAGTGATAATTTGAAGCCTGCCTCCCATTGCTTTTCTGCTGGTACAGGGAGCGCAACACACAACTATGTGAACCTAGCCTCATTCTCTTGGCACTAGAGGTGCAGGCCCTTATTCACTTCACTAATTTTCAGCGCACTGGAATTGGAAAAATACCAAAAAGTAGGTCAAAAAGTACTTTCAAAATTATTCAGAGTATTTTCTTGCTAGTGGCTTAACCACTTGAGGACCCAGCCTTTACCCCCCCCCCCCCCCTTAAGGACCAGCGCTGATTTAGAAGATCTGTGCTGGGTGGGCTCTACAGCCCCCAGCACAGATCAAACAACAGGCAGAGCGACCAGATCGCCCCCCTTTTTTCCCCACTAGGGGAATGATGTGCTGGGGGGGGGGGGGGTTTGATCGCTCCTGCCTGCGTGTGGCTGGCGGGGGGGGGGCTCAAAAAACGCCCCCTCCACTGCAGGATTCCCCCTCTCCTCCATCCCTGCCCCGGAGATCGGGGGCTGCACAGGAACGGATCTGTCCTGTGCAGCCTCTAACAGGCTCCTGCCTGTCATGTGACAGCGATCCCCGGCCGCTGATTGGCCGGGGATCGCTGATCTAGTACAACGCTGCTACTGTTAGCGATCGGCGGCCCGCAGGCTATTCACGGAGCCCCCCACCGTGAATTGACAGGAAGCAGCCGCTCGCACGAGCAGCTGTATCCTGATTAATTAGCCTGCAGCGTCGCCGGTCCTGCAGCTGCCACTTTGCCGACGCGCGTTATAAGTGCGCGGTCGGCAAGTGGTTAAAGGGCATTTTATTGACAAGGGCCCATATGCAATTCACTTTATCTTCTGAATTTCCTCCTAGTCGATATTTTCACAACTTTTCATAAAATGTTTTGTTTTTTTTTAACCAAAAACAAACAAGAAAGTACTCAAAATATTTGTTAGCAACTTTTGGGTGCTTTTTCAATTGTAGAATGCTTAAAAGTTATTTTAAAGAGCATATGAAAATGATCTCCTAGGAGATAACTCATGAAAAAAAGTGAATTGCATATGTGCCAAGGTGCGAAAATATCACATAGGAAAAAAGGTTAATTACATACGAGCTATAGGGGTTGATTCATCATTCCGCGGTAATATTACAGCGCATGCACAGCAATATTGCCTGTTACTATTACCATAGTAACAGTTGAGCTACCGGAGTACCGCGGGGTCACGCTACTAGTGCATCTTGCGGTACTTCCTCGCGTAACTACAGGTAATATTGCTATGTGTACATGGTAATATTACCATGGAGTGCTGAATCAATCCCATAGTACCTTGCCAGACTAGCACTGATGTGCTAAGGACATTAGATTGTCAACTCCATAGCTTACAAGGATAGTAGATCTATCCTATAAAGCACTGCATCGTATGACCATTCTATCAATTGGCTGTAGATAAATTAACTTTGGACTGACAGTAGTTAGCCGGAACTACTTCCGTTCCCGGGGAATCATTGCTGCAGATGAATGTTAATTACTTGCGTACTTTGTCACATATACAGAACTCCATGGAAACCTATTGGTAACGCGTAGGATATGACATACATGTAAATGAGACACTGAAGCATCTGACATATTCATTATCAGTAAATTACATTTCCAAACAGTGCTTTTTCATTTCAGTGTCTCTATGACTCATCCACGTGCAACTGAGTCGGTTCATTTGGTGTTACTAATTAGCACACCTGTTTTTTACCTAGATATATGGAAATTATGCACAGTTTGTAGGTCAGTAGTTTAGCAACAATGACACCAGCTTCTTCGCATGCCAGCATACCACTGTCATGTCTTGCCGAGTATTGTCACGCTACAGAAAATCGTATCTGGATGAAGAAATTGTCTCGTCTGAAAATGTGATAGTTACTGTAAATAAGTACTAGAAGGTTCCCCAGGCATTATGAAGAGCTTTTGTGCTGGTCAGGTGTCAAGAAGGAAAGTAACACTAAAATATTTTTGTGTAAGCAGGTTGCCTCTGTTTCAATTGCAAATTTTGTGTAAGCGTCTCTCTTATCTAGTTTTAAGCCGCATCTACACGAGTAGATGCGGCCGCGATGCTCCTTATCAATCGAGCCGCTGATGCGGCTCGATTGATAAGATCCGACAGGACGGATCTCCGCACCGCCGATTCCCTGCTCGATCCCCGCGAGGGGACAATGGCAGGGAATCGTGCGGGAGATAAGCGGCGCCGGCGGGGATGAGCGGGCACGAGCGGGAAATCGAATGCGGCGCGAGCGGGGACGCGGCGGGGACGCGCAACAGGCCGCCGATCGCCACAACATCTCCCCAACATCTCCCCGTGTAGACGGGGCTTTAGGCGGGTTCCTACCTATGTGCTGAGGGGATGTCACACTGCACCACCAGTGAAGGCTGCACAGAGGCGGTTTCAAACATAAAGTCCACATTAACCACTTGAGGACTTAGGGCTTTCTACCCCTTAAGGACCGGCCACTTTTTTTCCATTTAGACCACTGCAGCTTTCACGGTTTATTGCTCGCTCATACAACCTACCACCTAAATGAATTTTGGCTCCTTTTCTTGTCACTAATAAAGCTTTCTTTTGGTGCTATTTGATTGCTCCTGCGATTTTTACTTTTTATTATATTCATCAAAAAAGACATGAATTTTGGCAAAAAAATGATTTTTTTAACTTTCTGTGCTGACATTTTTCAAATAAAGTAAAATTTCTGTATACATGCAGTGCGAAAAATGTGGACAAACATGTTTTTGATAAAAAAAAAAAACCCATTCAGTGTATATTTATTGGTTTGGGTAAAAGTTATAGCGTTTACAAACTATGGTGCAAAAAGTGAATTTTCTCATTTTCAAGCATCTATGACTTTTCTGACCCCCTGTCATGTTTCATGAGGGGCTAGAATTCCAGGATAGTATAAATACCCCCCAAATTACCCCATTTTGGAAAGAAGACATCCCAAAGTATTCACTGAGAGGCATAGTGAGTTCATAGAAGATATTATTTTTTGTCACAAGTAAGCGGAAAATGACACTTTGTGAGAAGAAAAAAAAAAAAAAAAAGTTTCCATTTCTTCTAACTTGCGACAAAAAAAAAAAAATGAAATCTGCCACGGACTCACCATGCCCCTCTCTGAATACCTTGAAGGGTCTACTTTCCAAAATGGGGTCATTTGTGGGGTGTGTTTACTGTCCTGACATTTTGGGGGGTGCTAAATTGTAAGCACCCCTGTAAAGCCTAAAGGTGCTCATTGGTCTTTGGACCCCTTAGCGCAGTTAGGCTGCAAAAAAGTGCCACACGTGGTATTGCCGTACTCAGGAGAAGTAGTATAATGTATTTTGGGGTGTATTTTTACACATACCCATGCTGGGTGGGAGAAATATCTCTGTAAATGACAATTTGTTAATTTTTTTTACACACAATTGTCCATTTACAGAGATCTTTCTCCCACTCAGCATGGGTATGTGTAAAAATACACCACAAAACACATTATACTACTTCTCCTGAGTACGGCGATACCACATGTGTGGCACTTTTTTGCACCCTAACTGCGCTAAAGGGCCCAAAGTCCAATGAGCACCTTTAGGATTTCACAGGTCATTTTGAGAAATTTCATTTCAAGACTACTCCTCACGGTTTAGGGCCCCTAAAATGCCAGGGCAGTATAGGAACCCCACAAATGACCCCATTTTAGAAAGAAGACACCCCAAGGTATTCCGTTAGGAGTATGGTGAGTTCATAGAAGATTTTATTTTTTGTCAAAAGTTAGCGGAAAATGACACTTTGTGAAAAAACACAATTAAAATCAATTTCCGCTAACTTGTGACAAAAAATAAAATCTTCTATGAACTCGCCATACTACTAACGGAATACCTTGGGGTGTCTTCTTTCTAAAATGGGGTCATTTGTGGGGTTCCTATACTGCCCTGGCATTTTAGGGGCCCTAAACCGTGAGGAGTAGTCTTGAAACGAAATTTCTCAAAATGACCTGTGAAATCCTAAAGGTACTTATTGGACTTTGGGCCCTTTAGCGCAGTTAGGGTGCAAAAAAGTGCCACACATGTGGTATCGCCATACTCGGGAGAAGTAGTACAATGTGTTTTGGGGTGTATTTTTACACATACCCATGCTGGGGGGGAGAAATACCTCTGTAAATGGACAATTGTGTGTAAAAAAATCAAAAGATTGTCATTTACAGAAGTATTTCTCCCACCCAGCATGGGTATGTGTAAAAATACACCCCAAAACACATTATACTACTTCTCCCGAGTACGGCGATACCACATGTGTGGCACTTTTTTGCACCCTAACTGCACTAAGGGGCCCAAAGTCCAATGAGTACCTTTAGGATTTCACAGGTCATTTTTGTTTCAAGACTACTCCTCACGGTTTAGGGCCCCTAAAATGCCAGGGCAGTATAGGAACCCCACTAATGACCCCATTTTAGAAAGAAGACACCCCAAGGTATTCCGTTAGGAGTATGGTGAGTTCATAGAAGTTTTTATTTTTTTGTCACAAGTTAGCGGAAATTGATTTTAATTGTTTTTTTTTTCACAAAGTGTCATTTTCCGCTAACTTGTGACAAAAAATAAAATCTTCTATGAACTCACCATACTCCGTACGGAATACCTTTGGGTGTCTTCTTTCTAGAATGGGGTCATTTGTGGGGTTCCTATACTGCCCTGGCATTTTAGGGGCCCTAAACCGTGAGGAGTAGTCTTGAAACCAAATGTCGCAAAATGACCTGCGAAATACTTTGGGCCCCTTAGCGTACTTAGGGTGTAAAAAAAAGTGCCACACATGTGGTACCGCCGTACTCAGGAGAAGTAGTATAATGCGTTTTGGGGTGTATTTTTACACATACCCATGCTAAGTGGGAGAAATATCTCTGTAAATGACAATTGTTTGATTTTTTTACACACAATTGTCCATTTACATAGAAATTTCTCCCACCCAGCATGGGTATGTGTAAAAATACACCCCAAAACACATTATACTACTTTTCCTGAGTACGGCGGTACCACATGTGTGACACTTTTTTGCAGCCTAGGTGCGCTAAGGGGCCCAACGTCCTATTCACAGGTCATTTTGAGGCATTTGTTTTCTAGACTACTCCTCGCGGTTTAGGGCCCCTAAAATGCAAGGGCAGAATAGGAACCCCACAAGTGACCCCATTTTAGAAAGAAGACACCCCAAGGTATTCCGTTAGGTGTATGGCTAGTTCATAGAAGATTTTATTTTTTGTCACAAGTTAGTGAAAAATGACACTTTGTGAAAAAAAACTAATAAAAATCAATTTCCGCTAACTTTTGACAAAACATAAAATCTTCTATGAACTCGTCATACACCTAACAGAATACCTTGGGGTGTCTTTTTTTCTAAAATGGGGTCACTTGTGGGGTTCCTATACCGCCCTGGCATTTTACAGGCCCAAAACCGTGAGTAGTCTGGAAACCAAATGTCTCAAAATGACTGTTCAGGGGTATAAGCATCTGCAAATTTTGATGACAGGTAGTCTATGAGGGGGCGAATTTTGTGGAACCGGTCATAAGCAGGGTGGCCTTTTAGATGACAGGTTGTATTGGGCCTGATCTGATGGATAGGAGTGCTAGGGGGGTGACAGGAGGTGATTGATGGGTGTCTCAGGGGGTGGTTAGAGGGGAAAATAGATGCAATCAATGCACTGGGGAGGTGATCGGAAGGGGGTCTGAGGGGGATCTGAGGGTTTGGCCGAGTGATCAGGAGCCCACACGGGGCAAATTGGGGCCTGATCTGATGGGTAGGTGTGCTAGGGGGTGACAGGAGGTGATTGATGGGTGTCTCAAGGTGTGATTAGAGGGGGGAATAGATGCAAGCAATGCACTGGCGAGGTGATCAGGGCTAGGGTCTGAGGGCATTCTGAGGGTGTGGGCGGGTGATTGAGTGCCCTAGGGGCAGATAGGGGTCTAATCTGATAGGTAGCAGTGACAGGGGGTGATTGATGGGTAATTAGTGGGTGTTTAGGGTAGAGAACAGATGTAAACACTGCACTTGGGAGGTGATCGGACGTCGGATCTGCGGGCGATCTATTGGTGTGGGTGGGTGATCAGATTGCCCGCAAGGGGCAGGTTAGGGGCTGATTGATGGGTGGCAGTGACAGCGGGTGATTGATGGGCGGCAGTGACAGGGGGTGATTGATGGGTGGCAGTGACAGGGGGTGATTGATGGGTGGCAGTGACAGGGGGTGATTGATGGGTGATTGATAGGTGATTGACAGGTAATCAGTGGGTTATTACAGGGGAGAACAGATGTAAATATTGCACTGGCGAATTGATAAGGGGGGGTCTGAGGGCAATCTGAGCATGTAGGCGGGCGATTGGGTGCCCGCAAGGGGCAGATTAGGGTCTGATCTGATGGGTAACAGTGACAGGTGGTGATAGGGGGTGATTGATGGGTAATTAGTGGGTGTTTAGAGGAGAGAATAGATGGAAACACTGCGCTTGGGTGGTGATCTGATGTCGGATCTGCGGGCGATCTATTGGTGTGGGTGGGTGATCAGTTTGCCCGCAAGGGGCAGGTTAGGGGCTGATTGTTGGGTGGCAATGACAGGGGGTGATTGATGGGTGATAGGTGATTGGCAGGTGATTGACAGGTGATCAGTGGGTTATTACAGGGAAGGCCAGATGTAATTAATGCACTGGCGAATTTATAAGGGGGGGGGGGGTCTGAGGGCAATCTGAGCGTGTGGGCGGGTGATTGGGTGCCCGCAAGGGGCAGATTAGGGTCTGATCTGATAGGTAACAGTGACGGTTGGTGATAGGGGGTGATTGATGGGTAATTAGTGGGTGTTTAGAGAAGATAACAGATGTAAACAATACATTTGGGAGGTAATCTGACGGCGGGTTTGCGGGCGATCTAATGGTGTGGGTGGGTGATCAGATTGCCCGCAAGGGGCAGGTTAGGGGCTGATTGATGGGTGGCGGTGACAGGGGGTGATTGATAGGTGATTGGCAGGTGATTGACAGGTGATCAGTGGGTTATTACAGGGAAGAACAGATGTAATTAATGCACTGGTGAATTGATAAGGGGGGGTCAGAGGGCAATCTGAGCGTGTGGGCGGGCGATTGCGTGCCCGCAAGGGGCAGATTAGGGTCTGATCTGATAGGTAAAAGTGACAGGTGGTGATAGGGGGTGATTGATGGGTAATTAGTGGGTGTTTAGAGGAGAGAATAGATGTAAACAATGGATTTGGGAGGTGATCTGATGTCGGATCTGCGGGCGATCTATTGGTGTGGGGGGGTGATCAGATTGCCCGCAAGGGGCAGGTTAGGGGCTGATTGATGGGTGGCAGTGACAGGGGGTGATTGACGGGTGATTGACAGGTGATGGACAGGTGATTGACAGGTGATCAGGGGGGATAGATGCATACAGTACATGGGGGGGGGGGGGTCTGGGGAGAATCTGAGGGGTGGGGGGGGTGATCAGGAGGGTGCGGGGGGCAGGGGGGGGGGGGGGATAAAAAAAAATAGCGTTGACAGATAGTGACAGGGAGTGATTGATGGGTGATTAGGGGGGTGATTGGGTGCAAACAGGGGTCTGGGGGGTGGGCAGGGGGGGGTCTGATGGGTGCTGTGGGCGATCTGGGGCAGGGGGGGGGGAAATCAGTGTGCTTGGTGCAGACTAGGGTGGCTGCAGCCTGCCCTGGTGGTCCCTCGGACATTGGGACCACCAGGGCAGGAGGCAGCCTGTATAATACACTTTGTAAACATTACAAAGTGTATTATACACTTTGTATGCGGCGATCGTCGGGTTAACATCCCGCCGGCGCTTCCGTATGGCCGGCGGGATGTTGCGGCGGGTGAGCGGCGCCAGGCGGAGGCGGAGGATCGCGTCACGGATGACGCGATCGCTCCGCCCATGCCCATACAAGGACCGCCGCCAATTGTCAATACGGCGGTCCTTGCGGCGTCCACTTCCCGGCCGCCAATTGTATATACGGTGGTCGGGAAGTGGTTAATGCTGCGGCATGCTGCAGTTTGGTCATTATTTCCTCAAAACAAAGTGACTGTTGTCTGGAAAGGACACCTGGTCACTGCACTGTTTATAAAAACAGGAGTTTCTAAGCACACGACTTGCTCTGCAAGAAGAACATTAACAATGTAGTACAACCTAGGATTCAAAGTCCTTCACACTTCTTATGTTGCATGTTCCCACTGCAAAGGTGCCCATGTATGTAGTACTATATGGGCAGAACTCTCTGTGAACAAATTGGATCAGAGAGAGATCTGTAGGCTGCCCATACACCACAGGCCAATTCCCAATCAATTTCAGCATGAAATCTCTCAGGAATTGGCCTTGTAAGGACGCCGCCTCGCCGCTGTCCCCCCAAATGTTAATGTTTGTTGAATCAGTTGATGTGGACCCGATTTTCAATCAGTTTCAATAAAATTATTGCATTGGATGGTCGATTGGGTAGCAAAATCGATAGCTGTATGGCCTCAACGACTTCCCGACCGCGTCACGCCCGTGGCCGCGGCGGCAGCCCCAGGACCGCCTAACGCCAATTGGCATAAAGTCCTGGGGCTTACATTTGCAGGAGATCGCATGCAGGCTGCGCGCGCATCTCCTGCTTGGTGGGCGGGGCTGAGTCCGCCTTCAGTCTCCGAGCCGCTTAATTGTATTGTACAGCGCTGCGATCTGCAGCAGCTCTATACTGGGGACAGCCGTGTGACAGCCGCCCCTGGGGGACAAGAGAGCGATCGGCTCTCATAGGCTGAAGCCTATACCAGCCGATCGCTGTTATTGGCTGCCTGGGGGGTGGAAGGGACGGAGGGAAAAAAATCTGTTAAATACATAAATTTAATTAAAAAAAAATATAACTATTTATATTACAAAAAACAAACGCTGCAGGGGCGATCAGACCCCACCAATAGAGAGCTCTGTTGGTGGGGACAAAAAGGGGGGGGGAGATCACTTGTGTGCTGTGTTGTGCGGTCCTGCAGCTTGGCCTTAAAGCTGCAGTGGCCCATTTAACATAAAATGGCCTGGTCATTAGGGGGGTTTAACACTGAGGTCCTCAAGAGGTTAAGGGACCCTGGGCGGTAATTATACAGAATTTGGACTTACCTGGGGCTTCCTCCAACCCCCTGTAGCCCACGAGGTCCTCAGACATTCTCTTCTTCCTTCTCCTGGTCCCGTTGGCGGCTCTGGTAATCGGAGACTTTGGGTGAAGTTGCACATGCGTGCCCATTGCTGTAAGCCTCCTGCACATGCGCAGTTCAATCTTTGGAGAACTGCACATGCACAGGAGGCTTACAGTGATCGGCGTCATGACATGACAGCGGAGGTGTGCATGTGTGACTTCACCCGAAAGTTGACGATTACCGGAGCTGCCAACAGGACCAGGAGAAGAAAGAAAAGGATGCTGGGGGACCTCGTGGGCTACGGGGGGCTGGAAGAAGCCCCAGGTAAGTCCAATTTCCATTTTTAATTACCGCTTAGGGGCCCTTTAAAAAGAACCCGAGGTCGATCTTTGGGAGGGCAGATGGGACATAGAGCCATGTTCTCTGCCTAATGACTCTGTGTCCCCCAACCGCCTCTCTCTGCCCCCCAATGCCGCACATTAACCCCCCTTAGCGACAAGATTTGTCGCTAACTCAGTGGTAAACATAGGGGAGAGGAATTCCTTGTTTAAAACATTTGCCGGGGCGTTCCTACAGGGTTTCCTGCCACTCCCCTGCACGCTATGAGACAACACAGTCTCTCAGCGCAGCATAGTGACCCAGGGGTCACGCATGTGAAAGTGGGCTAATGCAAAGTTCCCCAACCCTGTCCTCAAGGCCCACCAACAGTACATGTTTTGCAGAAAACCACACAACCACAGGTGAGAGAATTAGCATCTCAGCAGAGCTGATCAACTACCTCTGTGGATTTCCACAAAACATGCACTGTTGGTGGGCCTTGAGGACAGGGTTGGGGAACTCTGGGCTAATGCGGCCCACAGGAGCCTACTGTTTTTTTTTTTTTTTTTTTTAGCCCACCTCAGGCTCTCTTTAAGTCAGAAAATGTACAGGAAAAACCTAAGTAGCTCCCTTACGGACCCCCATTAATGGATGGAGATGCAAGTGCAATCCCAGCAAAAACAGTGCATGATTCCGTTCACAATTTGCCAAGAATTGCATTGGAAACATCACAGATGTGTTGTACTGTCATATTTTTATTCCTGTCAAATTTATATAGCAAATAAAGAGAATTCTACTCCTAGACAGGAGCCATCTTGGCTCCCACAGGATTGAAGCCAATCCTGATGTCATTTCCTCCCCTATCCCCCTTCTCCCTGCGGCATATTTCCTCCTTCCCGCAATATTACAGAGCTCAGCAGGGAAGAATAAAGGCAGCACACAGACCCACCTCATCATGGTTCCATGCACTGGAGTTTCCGTCTATACTCTCTGCACTACCGCCAGCGGTAGTGCAGAGTATTGACAGGAACTTCAGCGCCTAGAACCATGAGTAGGTAAGTCTATATGTGCTGCCTATACTCCTCCCCGCTGCGCTCTGTAATTCTGCAGGGAGGAGAGGGGATACCATGGGGAGTAAGGGAGAAAATAAAATCAGGATTGGCTTCATCCTGTGGGAGCCTGCAGGGAGGAGGGGGATGCCAATCAGAGAGGATGCAGCCAATCAGAGAGGAGCAGAGGGAAAAAAAACGCATGCACTGCAAATTCTCTTCTGCGGCTGATGTATGAATTAAGAGCTGGGGAACATGAGGATTGATATTTATTGTGAATAAAAAAGTAAGATTGATTTTTAACTTTGGCATTGCCTTTTTAGCATCCTTTTAATTAATTTAACAGAGGGAAATAGAGAATGGATTTTGGATTTCATACCTAACAGCTACTCTTTAAGTCTATCTGGACAAGTATTCTCGTCCAGGTAGGCGCCGCAGAAGTCAAACTGGACGTGCATATGTGTGGTGGCCATGGCCCTGCGCGCCCCGACAGTTTTCCGTTTCGGCAATTGCAGAACAAATCGCAGTGCCTGTAATGAATGGACGTGAATCAAAGTGAAAAAAAAAACAACAAAACATTTCCTGGTAAACCATCCACTCTAGTGGCGATAAGTTGAATTGCACAGATTTTCTTTTTTTTATTAATAAAATTAATTAAATCACTTCCAAACCCACTCCCACCCCAGTTGCCAAGTAAAAAAAAAATCCATAAATAGTTGCTTTAGGGACTTGGGTTTTTTAATATGTATGTCATGAGGGTATATTACTGTATTTTAGTACATAAGGGTTTACAAGCAGGATGAATTCAGAAGTGTTTCGGGCAATATTATCTGCTTATATTCAGCCAAATGCTTCAGAACTCATTGGATGGTGCTTCACAGTGTAGATGGACAATGAACCAAAGCATACTGCAAAAGCAACCAAAGAGATTTGAAGGGAAAGAAATGGAAGGTTATGCAATGGCCAAATCAATCACCTGACCTGAATCCGATTGAGCATGCATTTCACTTACTGAAGTGAGTGCAAAGGATTTGCAACCAAGTATTAAAAAGTGAAAGTTTGATTTATGATTATTATTCTGTCCCATTACTTTTGCTCCCTTAACAAGTGGGAGGCACATATGCAAACTTGTAATTCCTACACCGTTCACCTAATTTGGATGTAAATACCCTCAAATTACAGCTGACAGTCTGCACTTAAATCACATTGGGCATGATTCAGAAAGCTTTTTTACCTGTTTTCCTCTCTTTTCACCTTATCTATGTTATATTTTTAAGCTCCCAAAGAGCAAAAATATAATATAATGAAGGTGAGAAACAGTGATATTGAAAAGTTAATCAGGGACAACTTACTTTGAGTGATTATTTTGCTTTTAAATATACTGAAAGGTCATTTTTCTTATCAAATAGGTGATAAGTCATGCTTGAGTAGCTTTGTGAATAGAGTCCATTGTGTTTGTTTCATTTCAAATCCATTGTGGTTGTGTATGGAACTAAACATGTTAGAAGTGTCCCAATATTTATGGACCTGACTGTATATCCGATATAGGGATAAACTGTAAGTATATCCACATGTGAAGAAATGGTTAATAAGATTCACTTTCCCTGAGACTGTGCCATGTTTCCTGTCTGCCACTTGTGGAGGCTCCACTCGCCCCCAACTCACTAGTGTTTTAACCATGCACATTCCATGCATGTTTCTTAATCACTGCACAGCTGAATAGGATATGTGGTGTTCATACAATAGCTAGCGTGGTAACTCTAAATCATGTGGCCTCCCAGCATAACCTTGATGGTGCCCTCCAACATTCACACCCTTTCCTGTGCCTACACCTTGTGACAAATCACAGCAAGGGTCAAAAAACAATTGTGGACATCGTAATCTTCACACACATAATGAGTGTAGCCCCCAAAACAGCTGATCTGAAGGATAGAACTTTATCAGAGGTAGTGAAGTTGCAGCTGGGGCCCCCTTACAGCTCTGGTCCCCCTTGCAGTTGTATGGGCTGCCCCTATGTAGTTACGCCACTGATAATAGCTCCTCCCTTACTTCCTAGACTGTGACCTGAGTGGGAATTGTGATTTTAACATGTTACAGACAGAACCTGAAGTCAGACCACTTCGAGCTACTGTGGCCAATGTGAGACATGGCAGCTTGTGTCCTCCTCTCACGTGTCTGCAGGCAGGAATACACAGGGCAGCCAGTGCGCCTGCGCTCTCTTCCACCATGCTGTGTGTCTCCGCGTGTGATGTGTCTTGCTTTCACTGCAGCCTGTGTTACAGCGGCAAATACCGGCAACACAGGCTGCAATAAAAGCCAGAGACCCCCCACCCACAGCAGGGAGGGGGAGAGCACATGATGGGCTGCTCTGTATATTTCCTCCCTGCAGATGGAAATAAGAGGAAGGGGTAAGGAGAGAAGCCAGAAGCGGGCAATACAGAATACTTTCATGAGATTAATTCCACTTGTTTCTCACATTGGACACAGTAGCTCAGCCAGTTCGTGCATTGGCCGACCAGAACCTGAAGTGGCCAGTGGTACATTACTTTGCAATAAAGTTTGGTAGGATAACGAGATAGGCAACAAGGATGGAGAGGCCAGTTTATATTGTGTGTCTATTGTAATAAGGCCCTTTTCACACTGGTACCAGTACCTCCAAACTCTGATGTTTCTTCAGAGTGGGGAGACAGAGATTGTTGAAGAGTGCAGATGGAGGACAAGCTGCCAGCGATGCACAAAAATTCTCACAACAGCCTTAAGATTGGTCCCAAGCGGATGCGGTGCAAAGACGGGTCACCCCTGGTGTCTCACCATTCCTGTGTTCGATCAGCAAAGCACGTGGTTCGCTCGCTCACATGAGGTACATGTAGCCATCGTCTGTTGCTTCAACCGCCATTCAACCCAGCCGGAGGGACCAGCGGGGAGAGGAGATATTCTGGTCACGAGTGCAGCCTGTGGGAGTGCTCAGGACGCAGAGCAGGACGTGACACCGCTCTCACATTGAGTACCGTGTGGTGGGATTCAATACAGTATCACACATCATTGAGGCAGGGAACACACTTGACTTTCAGTTTTCCGCGCGCGGTTTCCTGCATGCTTTTTCTGCACAGCAAGTGTGTTTCCATGCAGGAAAACGCACGCGTTTTTGCACAGCAGCTGATGAAATTGATAGAGAAAACTGACAAAATGTGCAGAATCAGGATGCAGAATGTCAGTTTTTTTTCTGCGCACGAACAACATATTAAGTGTGTACTAGCCCATTGATTAACACGAGTTCTCAGTTTTCCTGTGCAGAAAATGCGCACGAAAACAGTCAAGTGTGTTCCCTGCCTCAGTGCATTAACCCGGTAACACGTGTGTTTACAATAGCCGTGAAGCATACTTTGTGTTGTAGGCTTCACCATATAATAGCCCCACACATGTAATGTATGATACGACTTTTCAGTTGCATTTTGATCGTATTGCAATGCAACCTGCGCAGAGGGAAAGGACACTTTAGAAATGTCTCACAGCTAGCTGGTAAAAGCTGGTAAAGCTGCAAATACCATGGCAGCACAGTATCAAAACTACTAGACAGCCAATGTCAGTTGTGTATAAATCTTTACTTTTTCCATAAATAGTGGGAAGAGAACTTCTTTGTAGAATTACTGGCCCAATCCATACACCATTGTGGTACACGGTTATCAGTAATCACCAAAAGTATGTTACTGTAGACTTGTGCCAATTTATAAAAATATCCTCAATAAATCTGCCCATTTCTGCTTTTTGTGGCTAGGAACAGATTTCATCCATGCTGATATTCTGCCTTGCACACAATGCTGCGTAAGCAGTCTGTGGGAAATAAGACATCCATGGACGAAGTTGGAACAGCATCTTTTCAGAAATCTAGGCCAAACCTTATATTTGGTTTAATCAATGTGCTGTAATTCATATTCGTGTCTGCAAAAAAGAGCCCTATTTCTTCAATAATAAAAACACACCAGCGCCTCAGCTAATTTTGTTATGTTTCTTAACTCTAAAAAAAATAAGGGTATCTGCCCACAAAATATGCAGTGTCTGTTAAGTCAGCGGACAGTATAACTTTGTTTGTCCCACTTGATGCTTATTACAGCTGTGCAGATTATAAATATGATCAGACGTCTCATAAGACGTGCATTTATCCTAGAGTGAAATGCACTATAAATTATTTTTTTCCTATGTCGTCACTTACAGAAGGTAGTAAAAAACATATCCTCATGGGGGATTCTCAGTTTGCTTTATTCTCATAAGCACTTAGGCCTGGTGCACACCAAAACCCGCTAGCAGATCCGCAAAATGCTAGCAGATTTTGAAACGCTTTTTGTTATTTTTCTGTAGCGTTTCAGCTAGCATTTTACGGTTTTGGGAAGCGTTTTTGGTGTAGTAGATTTCATATATTGTTACAGTAAAGCTGTTACTGAACAGCTTCTGTAACAAAAACGCCTGCAAAACTGCTCTGAACTGCCGTTTTTCAGAGCGGTTTGCGTTTTTCCTATACTTTACATTGGAGGCAGAAACGCCTCCACAAGCCAAAAAATGCCTCACCCCGGGAGTATGCATTTCAGCAAAACGCCTCCCGCTCTGGTTTGAACCACCCCATTGAGATACATTGACCAAGCGTATCCACAGCCGCAAGCTGCTGCAAAAACGCAGAAAAACCCGCTCGTTGTGCACCAGCCCTTACGGAATGGCATTTGCCAAGTCCAGATGCCAGAATAGTGTGTAAATCAGTAGGGAGGCTGCTGACATATTTCTATAGAGCCTTTCCAGGGAGTGCTTTTGTAAAGAATAAAGGAAATACTAAAAATCCTCCATGAGAAATAGGACATGTCCTAAACCAGTCACATTGTTACCACTAACTGTAATTGACAAAGACACGAGGAGAAAAGTAATTTGTAATGCATTTGACTCAGGGAGAATTGCATATGTTACGTAAAGAGTAGAGAAACCGAGAGCCCAATATAGTGTAGTATGTTAAGCATAAATGAAGTAAAGGTTATCGTGAGAAAATTATACTCACAAACATGGGTTACCACACAGGCAACCACTGTATAGGCAGGTGAGGAGATTAGACCTGTCCTCACTCAGGGATAAGAAGTCGCTCTCTGTAGATGCGAAAGGGGGTAGATCACCCCTCCACCAGGGGTGGACACGGTATAGCAGTAGGAGAACAGAGGCGCCAGCAGGATAAAAGTGGATAAAAACTTTAAAATTTGCTGGGAGGAAGTGGTGGACTTACCTCCATAAAGCAGACACGAAAGACTGTCTGAATAGTAGTCACATTTATTAATTAGTACCCCAAAACAGTGCAACGCGTTTCGCAGGCCCAGCCCGCTTCATCAGGCAATAAAAATGGGGACAAGACAGAATTTCAGCAATAGCAGGTGTAGCGCCTCATCTTAAGATATTTACCTAATTAGTTGCAAACCTCTGGATGGTCTGGAGGCTTCCCAGATAAACCATCCAAAGCATTCCCAGATCATTTACGATCCTAATACTGCTACCACAAACTCTTCTTCTTCCTGGCTACCCTCCTATGCAAGGAGCTTCCTCATGGTGGGCATCCACGTCCAGTAGAAAGGAGCCGGCTCATGCACAGAGGAAAAAGCCATGTATGAGTGGCTTCTTTCCTCTGGGTATTTGTGGAACTATACATGCCCAGTACGAAGAAGCTTGTACTTGGATAGGCGCAAGGCCACAAGAGCATATCCAACAACCTCTTGCCAGATATTCTTAGAGGTACTGGAACGGTGGGCCCCAGGAGGACCTGAGAAGCCTCTGCTAAGGTATCTATTTTTTTATTATTTTTTTACTTTACTTCACCTCAGGTTAAGTAAAACTTGGCTACAAATAAACTATTAAATAGAAAAAAAAGAGGTTTCCAAAAGGGACCCTTACGGGTCGTTTCTAGAACTAGCACACAATACATAGGCCTTGCATTTAGTGTTGCTTCCCCCCCCCCCCCCCGTAGCATGCAAATTTAGGCCACAGAGAGCTCTGCCAAGTCTTCTGTCACTACCAATCGAATGACTGGACAACGTGACAATGGCTATCATTCATAAACCTGTTGTCGGTAAAGAGAATCTGTGTGGGAAAACACCGCTGTCGGCGTTTTAGACTTCTGGCTGCTCATTCATAAAAATGTATCCAGGTGCGGTAGCAGTGCGGAGATTCCCCGAACTAGGCTTGCGGTAGGCAGGCGGTAGGCTTGCGGAAGCACAGGAAGCAGCCGAGTTGATACATTTCTCCGTGTTCCGCTCTGCTGCAGCTGCCTGGGAGGTCTGTGTCTCCATTCACTTAACATTGTTATCGCCACATCAGAGGGAGCGGTACTTCCCGACCTCACACCGCTTGCTCTAATCTTTATGAATTAACATTTTGTTACATTTTTTATGATAATCACTGCACAAGGCGGTGATTTATCGCTCTGCTCGGTAAGGTCAGCTTTTCATGCGGAAGGAGCCTTTATCAATGCTGAATTTGCTACGTGGGTTGTACAGTCAGCTGTTTTAAGCATTTCCACATGCGGAAATGCTTTATGAATGATAGCGGATGTGATGCAGATGCCGAAAAGGCCCTATACTCCATAAATGGTTGGGTGACATACTTTGGAGTAAGAGGGTAATGGATTGAGTAGAGTTGCTACCCTCTGCTCCATGATCTGGTCCACTAGGAATTATATTCAGATGTGGAAGAACCTCTTGTGAAAATGGTTCTCTGCAGTTTAGAATTGACGACTTCCGCACCCAAAGTTACCAATGTAGGCTGGTACTGGTTTAGGAAAAGAGCTTCAGGCTAACTCCCGATCGCCCAAAACTACAAGGTGGTTAATAAAGTTGTGGACTGTTTTGTTTTTTCCATTAGAATTTAAAACTTTTTTTTTCAAATTTCCTCTCTGTACACAGAGTATTTGCATGTGTGCAGAGATATAAGTTTGCCAAGGTCAGCCCTGCACAGCTGCCACCTCGCTGAGGTAAGGAATAGGAAAGCGCGCACATGCATGAACTATTCCCCACTATACATGCATGAACTATTCCCCATTAATTTTAATGCAACTGATCACAGCTTCTAATGGGCAGAGAGAGCCAGTGTATCCCTCAGTTCTCTGTACAACACCTGCCCCTAGAAAAACAGGCTACTTTCACACCGACATGTTGCATTGGACAATATAACAGCAAAGCAAAATGTGATGCATTTATATTGCAATTATATTATAATAGTATGTTCACATTGGTGTGCTAGCAGTGTGGTAAGCAGGAATCTGTTGGAATAACGCAAAGCATGCTGTGTGGTACCGAACAATGTGCATATTAGCAGTGAAGCATACTTTTAATGCACTGCATGCTTCACTGTATGCGTCGCATCAGACGATGCAACTTTTAACTTCTGTAGCATTGCGATCCTGTTTTTACAAGAAATACAATGCAACACCAAGTGTGAAAAAGTGGCCAGAGGCAGAGGGCAAAATAACCCAGAGGATTGCTGAATGTGATTCGTAAATAGAACCCAAGCCTAAATAAAAAGGTGAAAAGCAATTAATTACCTAAGGAGAGGGAAGCTTCTGGATCCTCCAGAGTTCCCACACTGTCCTCTGATTCCTTGTTACTTGCTGGGAACTTCCTGCGCATTGGGGTCGCACTCCTCTTCTGGCCCACATGCATGCGCGCGTGAATATGGCTATCCCAGCACAGTTGCACGGAGCCACTCATGCACAAGCGGCTCTAGCTTCCTGTGCAGGAGTGCCTGTACTCACACGGGCGGCAACAATGTGATTACTGACAAGTCCTTGTGGGTAATCTTCAGGGGGGTCCGTGCTCTGCGATGAGGGATGGCATGGGAAGCCTCTATAGGATCTTAACCACTCTGCGACTGCCTAACGCCGATTGGTGGCCGCAGAGTGGCTCCCCCAGGACCGCCTAAGGCTGATCAGAGATTAACGCCGATGCACGCGCATCCCCGCTATGTTACAGAGCTCTACTTTGTAAACAGCCTGCCAGCTGCAATCGGATCTGGCAGGCTGTAAAAAAAAAAAAAAAAAAAAAAAACGGCCTCTATTACTTGTACAGCGCTGCAATCTAGTGCACTGCAGTACAGGGGACAGCTCTGTCACCGGCTGTCCCCAGGAGAGGCTCACAATCTGATCCTTCTCATCAGCTGATGCCTATGAGAGGTGATCACAGGGATTAGGTCGGGGGGTAGGGATAAATGAAAACAAAAACCAAAACATTTTCATTAAAAGAAAAAATTACAATAAAATAAAACTAAAGCGCTGTTGGTGGCAAGAAAAGGAGGCAAGGTTCATTTGTGTGCTAAGTTGTATGGCAGTGCAGTGCAGCGAACTGTTAAAGCTGCAGTGTGCTGAATTGTAAAATTGGCCTGGTCACAAGGGAGTATAAGCCTGTGGTCCTCGAACAGTTAAAGGATACCCGAAGTGACATGTGACATGATGAGATAGACATGTGTATGTACAATGCCTAGCACACAAATAACTATGCCGTATTCCTTTTTTTCTTTCTCTGTGTGAAAGAGTTAAATATCAGGTATGTAAGTGGCTGACTCAGTCCTGACTCAGACAGGAAGTGACTACAGTGTGACCCTCACTGATAAGAAATCCCAACTATAAAACACTTTCCTAGCAGAAAATGGCTTCTGAGAGCAAGAAAGAGATAAAAAAAGGAATTTCTTATAAGTGAGGGTCACACTGTAGTCACTTCCTGTCTGAGTCAGGACTTAGTTAGCCACTTACATACCTGATATTTAACCCTTTCAGACAGAAAAAGAAAAAAGGAACACAGCATAGTTATTTGTGTGCTAGGCACTGTACATATCTCATCATGTCTATCTCATCATGTCACATGTGTATACCTGAGCATCATCTTGGGTACACTTTAAATAGACACTGAAGTGAAAAAAAATTATGATATAATGAATTGGTTGTGTAATACGGATAATTACTAGAACATTAGAAGCAAAGCAAATATTCTCATATTTTTATTTTCAGTTATATAGTTGTTTTTTTTATAACATTAGATCATTCTCTAATATTTGCAGTTTACACACTACTCAGCATTCTAAATGATTTTACAGAGCAGGCAAGTGAACTTTTGACCTGTCCTCTGCAGAAGAAAAAAACAATACAATGACCAACAGTTGAGATAATAAGCTTCAGAAGACAGAGCTCTCTGCAACTCTGAAAGTTGTGGAGCTCAATGGCTTTTTTGCATAGATAACAACTGGAGTTTCTTAACTCTTCCTGTACTGGAAACAATATTAGACTCATGTCTCTGCTCCTAATGTTTTATTTCTTAACTGTACTACACATACCAATCATTATATCATTTTTTTTTTCGCTTCAGTGTCTCTTTAAGATTAGCAATTCAGGCCCGGATGGGAAAACCACACCTGCTCTGCTGGGTCAGAAAATGGTAGCAGCAGTTGAAGATAGCCACTAAGCAGATTCTTGTCAGCACTAGAATCCTCCATGTATCTCTTAGGCCCCATTCACACTTAAAAGCGCAAAACGTTGGTGATTACTGCAGTGATTTTTCCGCGATTTAAAGCGAAAAAATCACTGGACACTAGAGTGATTTTTCTGTGATTGCGTTTAGCACTTCTATAGCACTGAAACGCAATCGCCGGGAAATCGACTGAAAATGGTGCAGGCTACACATTTGTGTTTGTTGATTAACGCAAATCGCCCAAGTGAGAACGTTTCATTGCACTAGTGCTTTAAAAAGCGCTTGAGCGTTTTGCTGAAATCGCCAGCAAAACGCTCAAGTGTGAATGGAGCCTCAGGGTTTCTTTATGTATATTTTTAGTTTATTTCTGCTTTCACACACTACTATAAAATGTATATTCAGCTGATCACATCAATGTTTATGTCTAAATAGAATGTTAACTGCAGTAAAAAAAAAAAACCTGGCACTTTTACATATTTTGAAATCAAATTAGATTTGCTGGAATACTTCAAACAAATAGGAAGGGTTCAATAAGTGCCCTCCAGTGAATTTTGTGTGAAAGCAAACAGAAGTCCTCTAGCAATACTTATCTGTGACAGTTATCTATTGCAAGGAAGAGGTCTCACCAGCAGAAGGTTAATGCTTGTTGATGAGGCAGAAAGCATACGCTTATTTGGTTTGGAGGACACCAATCTGAAGAGAAGCTTCGCCATGCCAAGAGGCTGGAACAGTGCCCTGCCCTAAAGATATTTTTTTTTTTCGCTCTAAATAGTTATTTCTTACGAGCTGCGTACAAATTGACTGCTCCTTTCACAAGTAATGAAATTGCTCTTTATTTGGCTCGGGAAGCGAGAAAACAGATTCAGCTGGAAGCAGAACAGTGTGTTTTTGTTTAACTTGGTTTAGAAGTAATTTCCTTGAACGCATCCTGTATGAAAGCTAGATGGCATACGGGAGTATTTGATTTAATTCTGCATTTCTCAAATAGCTGGCTTGAATTTTGTAAACCCGTAGGTAGGCTTGTGGCTGAGATACCCACTTCCTTGCCATGAATATTGTGTGTATAAACACTCTTACTATAATAAGACAATTTGTTTCAGAATAAAATTATTACTCCTAGAAGCCATTAGCTATTTTCAAATGCAGAAGCTGATCAGCCAGACACCTGAAGTCACACTCCTCATAGCAACCTAGCAGAATTCACACATCAGAATTCTGTAACTTAATTTTTATTCAACAGATTTTTTCATTTTATGTAAGCATATGAACTAACATTTCCATCAGTGAATACATTATAGATAGAAATGGTTCCAGCACAAGACATAGGGCCCGTTTCCACTAGAGACGCGCAGCGGCACTTCCTGGTCTGCTGGAACGCTGACGAATCCCATAAGCCGTGCCAAGCAGGGCTATGGGATTCGCAGCCTCCCACACGGAAACTGATGGCAGTGTCGGCCGAATCACTAAGGTAAGCGATTACGCCGGCGGCGCCATTGTGTCCTATGGCAGAGTTTCCCTGCGTGATTTGCCTGCGGGGAAACTCTGCGAATTCAGCCCGGTTTCTTAACTGTGAAAAAGTAACTGTATGGAATCTATAAAGCCATTATCCATTCCCTAAAGCCCACTGCAGGGGCAGCTGATCCATTGACTCTAATATAACCAGTCACTGGTCTTCCAATAACAAAAAAACAACAACAATTTAAACCATAACAACAGGCGGGCCTAGTTAACTGAATGTTGTCATTTTGAACACGTCATTTCCCGGTCTTTGCAGAGTACCCCACACACAAATATGTTGCTAGTTTATCTAGAAGAAGTAATTAAATTATGTTTAGGGTGAATTTTCACAATACTCCACACTGTGTCTAAGAAATGACTGGAAAAAAGCATATCCATTTTTTTATCATGTATGCCAAGAAATTTAACAAAAAATCCACACATCCAAAATATGCAATTCATTCTTTGCCTGTGTAAACATTTTTAAGAAATGCTGTTTGCTATTCCTCTCTTTCCTCTTCATTGCAGGTATCCAACATGACGTAGAACATGACAGGAACATAACTCATCTGCATTTCCATTAAAATGGACACAGAGTGTACTTTCATGCATTACTATTGACTTTCATCATGTCCAATTCTGATCTGCTGTCCAAAAAAAGGCATGCATCAGAACCGTTCCTCAATGGGTAAAAATTGAAAAGAGAAATTTGAACTGACCCGCAGAAAATCATTGCAGTCTTTGGACTTGTCCAATACACTGAAGTGAAGTGAGAAAGCCTGGCACTAGAAGCACTGAATATGTGCAGCCAGGCATGTGCAATCGGAGCAACATGCCATACCAGGAAAAGATGGTGTATAGGCCTCTGACGAAGCAGGGATACCACAGGACTTTCTGTTCACCCCCATTGCTTAACCACTGTATTGCATTACCCAGCTGAATAAAGGTACATTTTAAAGAAGTTGTGCCTTCTTTATGCTATTTTCCTGGTTTCAACCTGTTCATTTTGAGTCTGCTGTACCAAAATGCAGGCTTGCGGACTATGGGCCGGTTCATAAACCATTACTGAAAAATGCTTTACCAAAATGCAGGGTTGAGTCCTATGGCCTTGATTCATAAAGCATTTCTGCATACAGTAATGCAGATAGCAGCTGACTTTACCAAGCACTTAGGATGTGGTAATTCATAAAGGCTGTTACTGTATGAATAGCTGAAATTATCCAGCAGTGAGGTAAATTACCGACTTGTGCAGTAAATACTTCAACACGTCAGCAAATGTCAATTCATAAACTCTATAACATGCGGGAACAACACGAAAAATTACCGGCACCTCTGGTGTGGGGTAACCAGTGCGGACACTGTGTGAGACTGTGGGAAGCAGAGAGCTATGACTGAAAAGCGCAGAGCCAATAGAAACAGCCCGTCTCCTGCAAATCCCGCTGATCGGATGCCGATAGGTTGTGCAGACTTCTCAGGAGGTTTCAGCTTTTCTACCCTTCAGGCAGAGATAACAGAACAAGTGGTTTCCCCTGGAGCCCTTCGGCCGTTTAACCATTTAGGTTTCTGTTTGAAGATGCGGAGGAACTAGTGGGGAAATCACCTAAGCATGGCATGCGTAATGTCTCCTGGAAGTTCTTCTAAGCTGTGGCAAATAAATAAAATGTTAAGAAAGACTAATGGATATATTCAGAGCGAGCAGAGGCAGTAAAACAAACATGTACATTCTAAAGGGATGTCTTGATACCTCTTACTATTGTAATGCCCTCACTGCACAGAACAGCTTGTAACAAAACAGACAACTCCACACTGCCCCGCTGTTACTGAACAAGTTTTTGTCTATTGAAGCCAGTAAACTACAGCACTTCTACCTAACCCGTGAACATTTTTATGAATTAGCACACACAAGTCTAAAATACCGAATGCAGCATTTTACCATCCAGATTTTTTTTTTATCGCACAGCCTTTTATGAATCGGGGCCAAAGTGTGGGCATAGCCTTCTACTCTTTATACTGTATACAGTATACAGGTAAATAAAGAGGAAATTCACAATACCTGATCAGTGAGATCTAAAACATTTTAGTCCATTAGTATTACAACCAGGAATCTAGCACTATATAAATACATAATTAAAAAAAAAAAAAAAAAGTATTTTTTAAAATTTTTAGTACAGTAGAAGTTGTCGCCTAAGCATTTTTCTCATGATTGTTGTACTTTCATTCTGTATAAGCCACACTGCTTTGTCACAAGAGAATATGGAGATGCAGTTTAAAGAGAACCTGAAACAAAAAGTTATGTTAAGGCTGCCATAGCTATTTCCTATTAAAAAATACCAGTTGCCTGGCAGTCCTGCTGATCTCTTTGGTTACAGTAGTGTCTAAAAAACACAGAAAACAAGCATGCAGCTAATCTTGTAATTTTTTTTGTCAGAAACATCTGATCTGGATGCTTGTTCAGGGACTATGGCTAAAAGTATTAGAGGTAGAGGATCAGCAGTACAGCCAGGCAACTGGTATTGTTTAAAAAAAAATGAATATGGCAGTCTCCATATTCTTCTGAGTTCAGGTTCCCTTTTTAGGGATTGTTATAACAGGGCAGACAGGTGAACTGAGTCTGATCTCTGCAGTAGGCAAGTCACCCAACAACAGGTCATTCTAATAATTTCCAATGGGTTATTGCATCTTGCATAATGCTCCTTGCTTTACTATACTGTGTATTGTACTTTATTTCACTGCACTGTATTGAGAACTTTCAATATATAGCAGTTTCACTTACTTTAATTTGGAAACCTTTGTACATTTAGAAAACATTTGGGGAAAGAATTCTTGTCACAGTAGGCTGCATTTCCACTTGTGCGGTGCGGAATCGCCGGGAAATCACTGCAGACGAAATCACATGCGGGTGCGATTTTGCGTTTTTTCCAGCGATTTCGCATAGGGTAGTAGGTGGGCGATTTTAACCATGTCACTGCCTGTGTAAATTAACATTACCTCCTATGCGAAATCTCATTCGAAATCGCGGGGAAAAACGCATGCCAAAACTGCATGCGATTTCCCTATTAGATACATTGTATGCGATTCACTTAGCGGTGTGCGGGGAGAATTCTGACGGCTCTGCACACAAAAACGCTCCGCACAACGCACAAGTGGAAACAGGCCCATCCACTTGTATTGGCTGTGCGAATCCGCATGTGGACAACGCCTGCGGATTCGCTATAGTGGAAACGAGCCCTAACTCTGACTGTATCCTGTATAGCATAAGATGTGGTTCCCAATTGAATATTAAGCTATAATTTAAACATGAGGTCCTTCTGTTCATAATTTAAGACGTCAGATGAGCATATTGTTTAAATGACAGATTTCTTGCTTTCTGTATTAGCCAAAGAATATATTCCACTGTACGTGCTTTTATATACCATTAGATCCCTTATGAAAGCTGTGGTATCATTCATCGCATGTGTATTCATTTGTTCCACGTTTGCTAGTTCAGTTGTTTCATCTGATGTCTGTTTTAAAAATATTGTTAAGAGTATTATTTTTTCGATTCTACCAGCTTTTTGTAAGGCAAACATGAAAATATTTTTAATCTCGATGTTTCTGTTCTTTACATTGTACATTTACGATTTAATGCATACGGTATATCTTACAGATTAGAAATTATACTTCACCCTCAGAACTGCTGTAGAGATCCTCCCATATTTCTGCATATCTTCATGACTATGTGTTTCCAGCATGTTTGAAAAAGGGTGAAATGTGGTGATCGCCAAACTCTGGTCCTTACAGGGGGCGTTTTTGATCCTAAGCGTGTGGCATATAAAGAGCAGTCTCCTGGCTGACAGGAACCGTTAAAGTGGATACGATTAACTCATTGCATAATGGTGTTCCTTTCATATAGTGTATAGAGCATTCCTCAAGCCAAATACTTTTTTTGTTTAACACTCTAATTCCCTATAAAATAAACAAGCCTCGCCCACAGCTTCTCCAGAGAGCCTTGGCACTCGCAGCCTTAGTAGCAAGGGCTTATGGGAGCCCAGTCTGGGCAGGAGGAGGTTACTAGCCAGATGTTTTAGAGGCAGAGAGAAGGAGTAGAGGGGAGTGAAGTTTTCATAGGCTGAGGGCTGGAGATACAGATCAGCTTGCCTGTGTGTAATGTCACAAACAGAAAATGGCTGCTCTCATTGCATCACAGGAATAAATAATAATAAACTGTTAAAGCTGTTTGCAGCTAGATTTGCTGAGTAAACTATCTAAACTTTAGATAAGATATACAGACAAGTTACTTGTTATAGTTTTTCATCTCTGATACGCTTTTTTTTTCAACTTTGAGCACAACATAAACTGAAGCAATCTTGAGGATAAGATTAGTCTTTTTGTAACAGATTCACTTAAATTATAAAATATTTTTACATGGAGATCTGTGTTAACCACTTGAGGACCGCAGTGTTAAACCCCCCTAAAGACCAGGCACTTTTTTATTAAATTGGCCACTGCAGCTTTAAGGCCAAGCTGCAGGACCACATGACACAGCACACAAGTGATTCCCCCCCTCTCTTCTCCCCACCAACAGAGCTGTCTGTTGGTGGGGTCTGATCGCCCCCCGTGTTTATTTTTTTTTTAATCAATATTTATGTTGACATTTTTTAAATAAAAATGACTTTTTTTTTCCCCTTGTAGCCCTGCTCCCTCCCTCCCTCCGCCAGCCAATCAGCGTGATCAACTGTCATAGGCTTCAGCCTATGACAGCCGATCACTTTCCAGCATATGGAGGGGACAGCCATGTCACACGGCTGTCCCCAGTACAGCGCTGCTGTTGATCGCAGCACTATACCACTAATTAGACGGCGATTACGCCGTCTAACAGTTGAGAATGAAGCACCGAGCAGGAGATGCGCGCGCAGCCAGCACGCGATCTCCTGCAAAACAGAGCCCCAGGACTTTACCCCAATCAGCATTAGGCGGTCCTGGTGCTGCCGCCGCGGCCACGCCCATCGGCGTGATGCAGTCGGCAGAAGGTTAAGCAAGGCACTGGCCATCTTTAATGTAGACAGGTCTGGGGTATTTAATGCAACACACATCTGTAGATTTGTAATATACAGTGGCTTGCAAAAGTATTCGGCCCCCTTGAAGTTTTCCACATTTTGTCACATTACTGCCACAAACATGAATCAATTTTATTGGAATTCCACGTGAAAGACCAATGCAAAGTGGTGTACACGTGAGAAGTGGAACGAAAATCATACATGATTCCAAACATTTTTTACAAATCAATAACTGTAAAGTGGGGTGTGCGTAATTATTCAGCCCCCTGAGTCAATACTTTGTAGAACCACCTTTTGCTGCAATTACAGCTGCCAGTCTTTTAGGGTATGTCTCTAACAGCTTTGCACATCTACAGACTGAAATCCTTGACCATTCTTCTTTGCAAAACAGCTCCAGCTCAGTCAGATTAGATGGACAGCGTTTGTGAACAGCAGTTTTCAGATCTTGTCACAGATTATCAATTGGATTTAGATCTGGACTTTGACTGGGCCATTCTAACACATGGATATGTTTTGTTTTAAACCATTCCATTGTTGCCCTGGCTTTATGTTTAGGGTCGTTGTCCTGCTGGAAGGTGAACCTCCGCCCCAGTCTCAAGTCTTTTGCAGACTCCAAGAGGTTTTCTTCCAAGATTGCCCTGTATTTGGCTCCATCCATCTTCCCATCAACTCTGACCAGCTTCCCTGTCCCTGCTGAAGAGAAGCACCCCCAGAGCATGATGCTGCCACCAACTTATTTGACAGTGGGGATGGTGTGTTCAGAGTGATGTGCAGTGTTAGTTTTCCGCCACACAGTTTTGCATTTTGGCCAAAAAGTTCTGTTTTGGTCTCATCTGACCAGAGCACCTTCTTCTTCTGTTTGCTGTGTCCCCCACATGGCTTGTGGCAAACTGCAAACGGGACTTCTTATGCTTTTCTGTTAACAATGGCTTTCTTCTTGCCACTCTTCCATAAAGGCCAATTTTGTGCAGTGCACGACTAACAGTTATCCTATAGACAGATTCCCCCACCTGAGCTGTAGATCTCTGCAGCTCGTCCAGAGTCACCATGGGCCTCTTGACTGCATTTCTGACTAGCGCTCTCCTTGTTCGGCCTGCGAGTTTAGGTGGATGGCCTTGTCTTGGTAGGTTTACAGTTGTGTCATACTACTTCAATTTCTGAATTATCATTTGAACAGTGCTCCGTGGGATGTTCAAGGCTTTGGAAATCTTTTTGTAGCCTAAGCCTGCTTTAAATTTCTCAATAACTTTATCCCTGACCTGTCTGGTGTGTTCTTTGGACTTCATGGTGTTGTTGCTCCCAATATTCTCTTAGACGACTTCTGTGGTCGTCACAGAGCAGCTGTATTTATACTGACATTAGATTACACACAGGTGCACTCTATTTAGTCATTAGCACTCATCAGGCAATGTCTAAGGGCAATTGACTGCACTCAGACCAAAGGGGGCTGAATAATTATGCACACCCCACTTTACAGTTATTTGTAAAAAAAATGTTTGGAATCATGTAGGATTTTCGTTCCACTTCTCATGTGTACACCACTTTGTGTTGGTCTTTCATGTGGAATTCCAATAAAATTGATTCATGTTCGGGCCAGTAATGTGACAAAATGTGTAAAACTTCAAGGGGCCGAATACTTTTGCAAGCCACTGTATGTAAACTCACATGCAGGGCAAAGATTATATGGCAAAGTTATGTGTGCCGTCTTTTTAAGCTAATGCGGCCGGTCTGGGCCATCTCTGCCAGGAATTTAGCATGCGCATGGTGGCACCTATGCATCACTGAGAGATCTGGAGTGCTTGATCATCTCAGGTGAACTCAGGCCGAGGGCATTGTTCTTCTCCTCCTTACCCCTGCTGATGTGTTGTGTGCTCAACCTCTAGGAACAGATGAATCTCTCTACTATAGCACAATGACATGTCTATACAGCACTCAACCCCAAATTGTTGCCCAAGGGATCAACTCCTGCAGTGCTTGTTGTGTATGAAGATAAGCCATTTGTCATTGCAGCTGTAATAAAAATAATCTGCCTCTCCTGCCCTATCCAGAACCATTCAGATTGGTGCGGTATCCGGCTGGTAAAGAGAGAAAAGCCTTGTACGCAAGCTACATAAATGTCATTGGAAACAACCAACGCATCACAGATTTAGCTATTTTGGACGACAATCATTATGTTGATAAACAACGATGAGGGACCAATAGCCGGTATTCTGCCTGATCCAACTGGAGGATCAGTTCAGACAACTATTGGACACATATCATGCAATCTGCCAGTGTGTACAAGTTGTTAAAACTACATTGTTCCAAAGCATGCACACTTGTCATGTAGTGTCACATTCGCTTAGGGACACATTCTTTTGAACGACAATCATTTGGCATATTGGTGAGTGTGAACAACGTTGAGGCTACCTGTCATTCCTTTTTGCAAGGAAATGTCTTTTGCACGACGTCTTTTATCTAGCTTGTGGACAGACTTTAATTAAACATCTGCAGGTGATAAAGTAAAATGGGATGGAAACGGTATAACTTATAAATGTTACTAATGCTGCTCCAGTTCAATATCCAATCCAAATATACTTCATTGAGTTTTTCCTTTAATTGAATGTAAACACAGCTAAAGTTATAATTTCTCTTCCATCTATATAATATATATAATCTATAATATCATTCCCTGCCCGGTACACAATTACTATTGGTAACTAGATTATGAATCCCACTGATTACTTATTGCTTTGGGGAAATGATTTAATTCTGCTGAAAATCTCACAACCTTTTGATGTCTCCATCCAAGAAACATCTCCTGTATTTGTCCTTTCCTTACTTAAGATGCAACTAAAATGTCCTTATCAAATCCCCAGTCCACACTTATAACGCTTCTTCGTGGCATTAACTAGCCAACAGGTGCAGCTCCAGCTCTTCCTAAACTCTGATACTGGCTCCAGCTGTCTTCTCACTCCTCCAGCCTTAGCAGTCTGTCAGGCCTACCAATGGCTGTGAACTACTCAGAGCTCTGGCCCTGACCCACAACCTCCTCTCTCCAATCTACTTTCCAACACGTTTCTGCACTCTTCCCAGACACCATGCTAAATTGTTGTGATGTCTTCTACATTCAGAGTTTTTCATGAGCCTGTTCCTGCCTCCGGAATGAATAAAACACCTATTCAAATTCTTAGCATAAAGTGATAATCCACCTTCTCTTGGAAAAAAAAATGCAATTTAGGCACACTTGTGCTTATCAGCAAGTATGACAAATGGAATAAAAATAATTCCAAATTTATACAATTCGTTATTTTCTGCAAATTATGCTGATTAAAAATAGAGCAATCAGATACAGCAGAAACTGCACTTAATTTTGTCATTTTTTCAAGTTGCATACATTACCTTTAAATTTGCATCTCCTTGACCATCCCTTCTCATAAGTTTAAAAACCCAGGCAAAATGTGTAAGATGTGTATTTTGTGTACCATCAACGAAATAAAAAAAAAAAAGATGACTGATCAGGTAAAAAAAACGCTTCATTCACATGTTGAGGCTTGTCTAGATGCTGCTTGTCATATTGTAAGCCAGCTGTTTTGTTGCATTTATAACAGCTGCAGCTCGGCTGGGCAGCCCATTTTTCTTCAAGCACCTTTTTATTGTGCATCTTGAAACAGCCACGCGCCACTTTCTTGCAAAGAAACTTGTATTTTAACTGATGAAGCGTGTAGGTTTTTCCTTAGCAAATCTACAATAATTCTGGCACATGTGTCTAGCAAACTGGGCTGGTCTGTGTGACTGTGGCTTGCTAACAACAAAACCCCAAGCTCTACCATTTTTACTTTAAATCAAAGTTTGAATACTACTGACAAGCATTTTCAAAGTTCTGGATATCTTTTTCTATCCTATCCCTAATTTATACAATGTAACGCCTGGTAACTGCTTGTTGCTCCTGGTAACTGTTCACTGCTACTTGGACACTGCTTGCTGAGCACACAGTTCAACAGTCCGTGGAAAAGACACTGACACTGATGATACTCAAATACCGGAAAGTTACAGGTATGGACACTCTCCCTTAATTTGAACTTATGTGTGTTGACTTGTTTGTATATTATCGTGTTAGCCTGATGGATAACACGGTCCAACTCTCTACTGCTTAATTATCAGCCCCAACACCTAGGCAGGGGTCTTACTTGACTGGAAAAAAAAGCCAGTGTTTATCTGTGGCTGAATCTGCACTGTTCAGCTCAGAGCAGCCGACTGTCGGAAATAGAGAACTGCACTGAAAAAAAAACCAGCAGTGGCACACATTGCTCCCACAGCACTGCAATAGTGCATTGGAAAGCATTATGTTTGTTGTCACATGCGTTTTCGCATTGTGAAAAAACACACAATTTTTGGCAAGTGTGTGTGCTTCAAGGACATGAAAACTGTGATATGGCCCTTTAGGGTGATTTCACATATCATGAGTTAGAAAGGGCATTCCTAATTACCGTACGTGATAATTAATTGACCCACTTGAGCATATTCCATAATGAAAATGAAAGCTTTTCTAACATTGTCCAGAATTTCAGAAATGTTAAGGTTGTTGACTAGAGGAGGACAGCTGTCCATTAAAACAGCACCACTCCAATATTAAGTACAAGCGGATGCAGAGCAGGGACAAGGTCCTCCAGCACCCAAGGCTGAGACACCAAAGTGCGCCCCTCCATTCCTCCCACCCCATTCGTCACACACTGATTGCTATTAGACTAAGAGGGCCACAGGGCCCACAACCTCCCCAACACCTTAATATCTAGTTATATGGCTTGCAGCCACTGCTATGTATCCCCTTTTCTTATTTCTTTCTGCTTAATACACAATTAGGAATGACAGCTGAATGAATTGTGCGCCCCCTCCTACACTGCGCCCTGAGGCTGGAGCCTCTCCAGCCTATGCCTCGGCCCGGCCCTGAGCGGATGGCCCGGCATTGCCCAGGTATGTATTTGACTGGTGTTGGATCCGTCCACTTTTTCTAACCCTAACACACAATTTACTCAATGACCAGTCTTTGGCATCAATAATTTGCATTGAAATGAAACAAATCTGATTGGCTGTTTGTGGCTCCACCCCCTTTCTGAATTTGAACCCCAGTCACCCAATGACCAACTATACCAGGTTTGAGGCTTGTGCCATTAGCAGTGCAAGCATGGTAGCAATTAAATATTCCCTTTGAAAAATCAATAATTGAATTTTGATTGGCTTTTGTAGGCTCCACCCACTTTTCTGAATTATAATCCCAGTCATCCAGTGACTAAAGGGGCCCATACACTCAGCCGATTTTTGGCCAATCGATCGATTTCAATCGATCTGGCAGGCTGGAAAATCTAGGTCGATCTGTTGAGATTGCTTATCATTTTGCATTGGCCCTAAAAAAAATGTCATCAGATCGATTTTCAATAGATTTCAAACTGAAATCTATTGTAAATCTGTTCCTAGTAAAAAATGTTCCTAAACACATCAGATAGATCAGAAATCTATCTGATGATCTATCTGCTGCTAATCTAACAAGTGTATGGCCACCTTAACTGTGCAAAGTTTGAGAACCCTGCCATTAACAATGTAAGAATGGCTGCAGTTTACATTTTCCCAGTGAAATTTGTATTTGTCTCCACCCACTTTTTGGTTATGGGGATAAAATGTTATTAAATATATGTTATTCCAGGTAATGTACTATGGATGTGCCAAATTTCATTCAAATCTGTTCAGCCATTTTTGCATGCTTGAGTAACAAACATCCAAACTTTCTCATTTATAATATTAGTGAGATATAATACATAATCAAGTTTATTCACATTAAAAAAATATAATGATTGAAAACAACAAAAACATTAAAAGATTATACCTCACCGGTGACCAAAGTTCATATATGTTTCAGAATTTTATCATTTTATTGCACTTGGCCCACAAAGGTTTGGTAGATACTGTAATTGATACAGTTGTAATTGATACGGTTTCATGTTCACACAAGGTATATGAACCTGGATTCAGTATAGGAAAAACGTGCAATGTGACAATTACGTGTAGATAAGTGCATAAATAAATAAATAAATAATCAAAATACAGTGCAAAAAGCAAATAAACCATCTGTGAAAACAAATTCAAAAGCAGTTCATGACAACCAATAAGGCAGGGCTGTGGAGTCAGTACAAAAATCATCTGACTCCTCCTCAGTTTATGAAACCACTGACTCTGACTCCTACTCAGGTACCCAAAATGGCTCAGACTCCGTAGTCTAATACTTACCAGGGCTGTGGGTTTTGTACAAAAATTATTCGACCCCGACTCCTCAGTTTATGAAACCACCGACTCCAACTCCGACTCCAGGTACCCCGACTCCGAATCTTCGACTCCAACCCCAAATCCACAGCCCTGCAAGAAGGTAATTAAAACAGTGCTAGGATACGGATTAAGGTTTCTCAGTGTATAGGAATAGATACAAATACATCACCCAGTAAATATGGATGAGGTGGGCCAGGCAGGTCACCAATGCTAGGAGATGCTAACAGGTGGTTTGGTGGGTAACAAGTCCACAGATTCTGTGGGCGACACTCCACTTCCTCAAAACTGGAAACCACAGGGGTTGCACAAATCTTTTTGCAATTTGATGGCATTTCAATTCCTTTCCATTTCAATCTGCAGCCAGATATGCATTTATAATACTGACCAGTGGCGTAGCTAAGAAGCTGTGGGCCCCAGTGCAAGTTTTACACTGGGGCCCCCAACCACTCTATACATAACAATTGATATGGCGCACCAGAACCCCACCAAGAACAACCACTGTATTATAGGTGCAAGTAGGGGAACAGTTTAATTATCACTACTATTCAAAGCATCTATAGAAGTGAATTTTATTAGCACAGGCCCAATAAAGAGCTAATACTGTGGTTGAGGTTTAGCCCCCCAGGGCCCCTCTAGCCCAAGGGCCCGATGCGTTCACTACCTCTGCACCCCCTATTGCTACGCCACTGATACTGACTGTAAGCTCAGTTTGGACTCCTTTGCAAGCATGGTATCTGTAATGAAGCTGAATTATTGCAAATACCTTCTGTTTCAAGAAGGCAAAGTTATATTGCGCATACAATTTTGAATCTGAAGGAATAAATAGAGTACAGGTAAGCCTATTACAGCTTATAAATCGGATATACAAAGTAAAAACTGTATAACAGATCACATCTGTGCTTAAAGGCTATATTTGTGCTAGACACCAGCAATCCTACTAGTCAGCTGTTTATGCAGTGCTGCCAAATAGCTCCAAGCTTACTCATCTTTCACAAGTCCATTGCTTCTCAATAGAGACTATGCAGGTGCAGCCTAAGGTCAAAATAGCCATAAGCACAATATGGCCAGGCTTTGGGAATTCAGTGCTTCTCATAGGAAGCTGAGCAGCTATGAGTAAAAGGTATCAGTTTTATAATAACTCAGTCTAGGTCTGAAGCTTGAAGACTGGAACAGGATAGAAATGTGTAAAAAGATTTAACCTAAAAATGAACGCTTCTTAATCTCCCTGCCTCTTAACCTCCCTGGCATTCTATTAAAGATCGCCAGGGGGCAGCGCAGCGCTATTTTTTTTAATATTTTCTTTTTTCAATCATGTAGCTAGCCTAGCGCTAGCTACATGATGCCCCCTCCCTTCCGCATCCCTCCCACCCCTCCGATTGCCGCCGGCGCTGTTAGCCATAAGGAAATCCCGTTCTTGAACGGGATTTCCTTAGGGCTTTCCGCGTCGCCATGGCGACGATCGTGATGACGTAATCGACGTTGTGACGTTATCGGGAGTCCCGATCCACCCCTCAGTGCTGCCTGGCACTGATTGGCCAGGCTGCACAGGGGTCTCGGGAGGGGGGGATGCCCTTACGCGGCGGGTAGCGGCGCATCGGCGGCGATCGTACACAATACGCAGCAAGCAAAGTGCTTGCTGCGTGTTTTTAAAAAAATTATGAATTATGAAAATCGGCCCAGCGAGGCCTGAGCGGCGTCCTCCGGCGGTAGTGGACGCAATAATGCGTCCATACCGCTAAGGAGGTTAATCTTCCTGGCGGTATGATTATTTCCAGGTTTTAGGTTCTAAAAGTGGTGCAATTTTTTTGGCACACTTTTAGACCATAAAACTAGGGGGGGGGGGGGAGAAATCATACCATAGAGAGATTTGAGGCAGCCCTGCACTTACTAACCTTTCTGGGATCCAGCACTGCACTTCTCCCTCTGTCCTTCGGGTGATGCTGTAACCCTGTAGTGAGATCGCCGTCTATCATCACAACACACAGTGATCTCCCTGAGGGATCCAGAGCCTCCAAGGACCAGAAGGAGAATGACTGCCAGCATCTGGATCCCGAGGGAGGCGAGTTGAAACCGCCTACTGCGCTTAAGGCTCTGCACAAACCTGCCTTGCGACTACCCCGAGTCAGGTTTAGGATTACCGCTCTTTATTTCTTTTTTTCCACCCCGAGCCTCACTCGGGGTTACCTCCAGGGAGGGTAAGAATCTTTAAAAGTGACTTGAAGTGTAAAATAATAAGCACAATTATAATAATACAAAGGGCTAGTCAAATCCAGCCCAAGGTGTGTTTTGAGAGTACGTTTAAAGGTTTCCAGGCTTAACCACTTGCCGACCACCCACTACCTATGGGCGGCGGCAAAGTGGCACCCCCAGGACCGCCTAACGCCGATCGGCGGTGGCTCCTGGGGGACTGAATAACTGGGGATCTATGCGTGCGCATCTGCCGGCATTAGGCTCCGCCCACCCACGACGTCAAACCGCCAGCCAATTAGCAGCGCCGTTGGGTTGTTAACCCCCGATCTGCCGCACTGAAAGCGTATTATACGCTTTGTAATGTATACAAAGCATATTATACAGGCTGCCACCTCTCCCTGGTGGTCCCAGTGATCGAGGGACCACCAGGGAAGGTGGCAGCCCATGTAGTCACACACACGCACAATGATCCTGCCCCCCCCGATCGCCCACAGCACCCCTCAGACCCCTCCCCGATCACCCCCCCAGACCACTGTTTGCACCCAATCACCCCCCCCCCCCCCCCAATCACCCATCAATCAGCCCCTGTCACTATCTGTCAATGCTATATTTTAGATCAAGTCCTAAACTGCCCCCTGGGGGCTCCTGATCCCCCCCCCCCCACACCCTTAGATCCTCCCCAGCCCCCCCCCCCCCCTGTGTACTGTATACATCTATTCTCCCCTGTAATCACCCACTGATCACCTGTCAATTACCCCGTCACTGCCACCCATCAGATCAGACCCTAACCTGCCCCTTGCGGGCACCTGATCACCTGCCCACACCCTATGAACTCACCATACTCTTAACGGAATACCTTGGGGTGTCTTCTTTCTAAAATGGGGTCACTTGTGGGGTTCCTAAACTGCCCTGGCATTTTAGGGGCCCTAAACTGTGAGTAGTAGTCTGGAAGCCAAATGCCTCAAAATGACCTGTGAAATCCTAAAGGTACTCATAGGATTTTGGGCCCCCCTAGCGCACCTAGGCTGCAAAAAAAGTCACACATGTGGTATCGCCGTACTCAGGAGAAGTAGTATAATGTTTTTTGTGATGTATTTTTACACATACCCATGCTGGGTGGCAGAAATATCTCTGTTAATGGACAATTGCGTGTAAGAAAAATAAAAAAAAATCTCATTTACAGAGATATTTCTCCCACCCAGCATGGGTATGTGTAAAAATACACCCCAAAACACATTATTCTACTTCTCCTGAGTACGGCGATACCACATGTATGACACTTTTTTGCAGCCTAGGTGTGCTAAGGGGCCCAAAGTCCTATGAGCACCTTTAGGCTTTACAGGGGTGCTTACAATTTAGCATCCCCCAAAATGCCAGGACAGTAAACACACCCAACAAATGACCCCATTTTGGAAAGTAGACACCCCAAAGTATTTAGAGAGTGGCATGGTGAGATCGTGGCAGATTTCATTTTTATTTTATCACAAGTTAGCAGAAATGGAAACTTTTTTGTATTCTTTTTTTTGTCACAAAGTGTCATTTTCTGCTAACTTGTGACAAAAAATAAAATCTTCTATGAATTTACCATGCCTCTTAGTGAATACTTTGAGATGTCTTCTTTTCAAAATGTGGTCATTTGGGGGCTATTTATACTATCCTGGAATTCTAGCACCTCATAAAACATGACAGGTGCTCAGAAAAGTCAGAGATGCTTTAAAATAGGAAAATTCACTTTTTGCACCATAGTTTGTAAACGCTATAACTTTTACCCAAACCAATAAATATACACTTATTGGATATTTTTTATCAAACAAATGTAGCACAATAAATTAGGACAAAAATGTATATAGAAATTTTACTTCCTTTGAAAAATGTCAGCACAGAAAGTTAAAAAAAAATCTTTTTTTTTTTTGACAAAATTCATGTTTTTTTGATGAATATAATAAAAACTAAAAATCAAAGCAGCAATCAAATAGCACCAAAAGAAAGCTATATTAGTGACAAGAAAAGGAGGTAAAATTCATTTAGGTGGTAGGTTGTATGACTGAGCAATAAACCGTTAAAGCTGCAGTGGTCTGAATGGAAAAAAAAGTGTCTGGTCCTTGAGGGGTTTAATGACTGCAGTCTTTAAAGAGAGTCTGAAGCGAGAATAGATCTCGCTTCAGACCTCATAGCTAGCAGGGGCATGCGTGCCCCTGCTAAAACGCCGCTATAGCGCGGCTTAATGGGGGTCCCTGTCCCCCCAAACCCCCTCCGTGCAGCGGGGGAGCGCTTCCTGGTTGGGGCAGGGCTAACCGCCGCAGCCCTGCCCCATGCGCGTCTGTCAGACGCGTATCTCCGCCTCTCCCCCGCCCCTCTCAGTCTTCCTTCACTGAGAGGGGCGGGGGAGAGGCGGCGATGCGCGTCTGATAGACGCGACTGGAGGCAGGGCTGCAGCCGTTAGCCCTGCCTCCAGGAAGAAGAATACGAGCGACCATTTTCCGACCAACTTTTGCGGGGGGTGGGTTGGGGGTGAAGGGACCCCCGTTAAGCCGCGGGATAGCGGCGTTTTAGCAGGGGCACACGTGCCCCTGCTATATATAAGACCTGAAGCGAGATTTAGTCTCGCTTCAGTGTCTCTTTAAGTGGTTAAAGCACAACAGACAGGATGTGGGGGGAGCATTCCAAAGGAGAGGTGATGCTTGTAAGAAGTCCTGGATGCAGAAGTGAGAGGAGTTGACCAAGCTAAAGGACAAGAGGGTCTCCTGGGAGGAACGAGGGTTCCAGGTGGGATGATACTACTACTACTTCCCCCCTTGACCCCATCCCTTCTGATTTACTCCAACCTCACTTCACGGAATTGGCCCCAGTCCTTACTACCCTGTTCAACCTCTCCCTATCCACAGGCACCTTCCCCTCAGACTTCAAGCAGGCCACTGTACTACCCCTGTTCAAGAAACCCTCCCTCGACCCCTCGCTACCCTCCAACTACCGCCCTATCTCCCTCCTCCCCTTTGCCTCAAAACTCCTTGAGCGTCTGGTTCACAAACGCCTGACCCAGTACCTCAATGCCAACTCACTGCTAGACCCACTGCAATCTGGATTTCGGTCTGCCCACTCAACCGAAGATGCTCTCACCAAAGTGGTCAATGACCTTGCCTTAGCTAAAGCTGGAGGTAAATACTTTATTCTCCTCCTCCTTGACCTTTCAGCAGCTTTTGACACAGTAGATCAATCCCTACTCCTCCAGTCCCTGGGCATTCACGATCTCGCCCTGACCTGGCTTTCATCCTACCTCTCCAATCGCTCCTTCACGACCGCCTTCAATGAGTCCTCGTCCACCCCCAACCACCTTTAGGTGGGAGTCCCCCAAAGCTCAGTCCTTGGCCCCCTACTGTTCACCCTATACACATCCTCTATTGGCAAGGTTATTTACTCCATGGGTTTTAACTATCATCTGTATGCAGATGACACCCAGATCTACCTCCACACCCCTGACATATCCACCACTACCATGGACAAGGTCTCCTCCTGCCTATCAGCCATCTCCTCCTGGATGTCCACTAGGTTCCTGAAACTAAATCTAGATAAAACGGAATTTAATATCTTCCCACCTCGGCCATCTATGAACTTCACAGATGTGCATGTCACTGTTAACCACACTACCATTCGCCCTACCTCTTGTAATGATCCGCTCAGCTGGCTGCACAGGCAGACAGCTGTTTGACCATTCCTCTAGTCTGTGGGCTGCAGGTCTCTGGAAGAGAGACCTGTCTTTTCTTTGCAAGTTCCTGACCTGCTCTGCTGCTGAGGGATTTGCATACATTTATTATGCAAATCGCCTAGCTGCCTCCTTTGAAGGCTGGCAGTATAAAAGCCAAGTTCTCCCAGAATGCTTTGCTGGTCATAATGGTTTGTTAATACACTCCTTGAGTGTCAACCTTGCTATTGTTTGCTAAAGTTATCTTAGAGTAATTCTTGGAACTGCATTAGGCAGCTCCTCTAGTGCTAGTCAGGTTGCTTTATCTGTTTTGTCTGTGTTGCCTCTTGCTGCGATTGTACTGTCACCAGCGGTGGTCGACAGGAAATCGTTCTGTCTGTCTGGGGGTGCTAACCAGAGCAGCGGTTGCTACTGGTAGCCCCTTCTGTTCATCTGTTTGGATCGCACTAGCTTCTGGCTGTAGCGGCTGTGGATCCTTCTGATCTGTATTCTTGGAGGGTAAACTGGTGCAGCGGTTGCTACTGGCTACCTCATCTGTCTGTCCGTTTGGATCACACTCACTCTGGCAGAAAGAGCAGTGGATCCTGCTAAGCTCTGTTTCTGTACTTGGATCACACTTGCTCTGGCGAAAAGAGCAGTGGATCCGGCTAAGCTCTGTTTCTGTACTTGGATCACACTTGCTCTGGCGAAAAGAGCAGTGGATCCTGCTAACTCTGTTTCCCTACTTGGTTCGCACTCACTCTGGTGGAAAGAGCAGTGGATCCTTCCTGTCCTGTCCCTAGATCACACTCGCTCTGGTGGAAGAGCGGTGGATCTTATCTGACCTATTTCTGTTTCTGTTCGTTTTTCTGTCTGGATCGCACTCGCTCTAGCAGCGGTGGCTCCTTTTGAACACTGTCTGGGAGTGTAGGCCAGAGCTGCAGTTGCTGCTGGCTGCTCCTTCTCTCTGTCTTGTCTGATACGAACGCTTGCTGTAGGCTCGGTGGGGCAACCGTTAAGCAAGCGTTCGCGTTCTCTGTTTCGTGTTTGTGTGGCGTTGGTTAGGGTGGCGTGCTTGTCTCTGTTGCGCTTAACGCCGGAAACGCGTTCGCTGTTGCGAATGAGTGCGGTGTTCGCGTTTAGTTAGCGTTTGTTATTTTTCTTATCTTCTTATTGTTGTTTGCTGTGCCTTTGCTACTTTCGTGCTCTGTCTTACTCAGTCTAGTGTCACTTCTGGCAATCGCCTCTCTCGCAATTGCGTTCCTACTTTGTTTCTGCTGTTGTGTGTTCACCGTCGCGGGTTGGCGACTGGATTGGTGCACACACATACATTCTGTCCCTGTGCTCGTTCTCATTGGCAATCGCATCTCTTTCGGTTGCGTTCTCACTTGGTTTCCACTGTTGTGTGTTCACCGTCGCAGGTTAGCGACGAGATTGGTGGACATACATACATTCCTCCTCTGTGCTTATTCAGTCTTGTGTCACTGTTAGCAATCGCCATCTCTTGCGATTGCCTTCTCACCTGATCTTCATGGTTGTGTGTTCATCGACGCTGGATGGCGACTAGATTGGTGGACACACATACCCCGTTGCTATACTCTCTCTCTTTAAGGGCTATCTTGCCTTGCGTTGCTTCCCTTCGTACAATTCCTATCTGGCATCTGTGGCAGGGCAGAGGATCTGTTCCTCTGCACTCCACAGCTCCATCTGCCGACAGGAATTTCCCTCTACAGGTGCGTTGCACCTTTTGCTGGGTTCTCTCAGATTATACGCTTGTGGAGGATTTCCGCAGTGTCAGCGCGTGTCCTGTGCGCTGACCACCGAGAGAATTCCACAATCGTTACACCTCTCAAGCCTGCTGTCTGGGTGTCACCCTGGACTCCACACTCTCCTTCACTCCCCACATCCAAAACCTCACAAAGTCCTGCAACTTCCACCTTCGTAACATCTGTAAGATTCGCCATTTCCTGACCTCTGCCACCACCAAACTCCTCATCCAAGCCCTCATAATTTCCCGCCTTGACTACTACAATGCCCTTCTGTCTGGTCTCCCTATGACCCGAACAGCCCCACTGCAGTCCATCATATCATGAATGCGGCAGCCAGAATTATCCACTGCTCCCATCGCTCCACCATGGCGGATCCCCTCCTTCAATCCCTCCACTGGCTTCCTATCCAGTCCAGAATCAGATTCAAGATACTGTGTCTGACCTACAAATCTGTCCACAAAACCTGTCCAACCTACATTTCTGATCTTACTCAGAGGTACACACCTAGCCGCTCACGGATGCATGCCATTTTGCTAAAACAAACTGTGCTTCCATTTACTATAAATAAATTAGATCTGCACCACATCAGAGAGACAAAGCAACGCAAATGCCGTGCGCACACGATCACGTCTCTCTCTCTCTCTCTCCCTCTCCCAAAGAGGGACTGTCCCTCCAGAAGATTTGGGAGTTGGGAGCTTTGCAATGATGAATGGGGAAGCAAGCTATGTACAAATCAATAAATTAACAACATTAGTAAATAAACCTCTGGCTAGGTAAAATAAAAAAGGTAAATAAAGTGCTAGGTGTCAGAATGTTACCACTGAAAAGCCATTAAATGGTGAATAGCAAAGGTTATTTAATGGGGACTACCTAGAGGGGGTACCTCTGGCTCTTGGTACTGGAGGTGCTAATTAATGGGGGCCCTTCTGGCTGTTTGTGGGGGCTTATAATGGAGCCTCATGATTTCTAGCTACAACTCAATACCCCTGTGGTTTACAAATACAACGTTAATCACCCTGTTATTAATCTAATTATTACAATTCAATGGGACAAACTGAGCACTTTACATACAGTGAGAAAACCGAGCAGCGCACAAATCGCATACAAAAACCACAGTCTATATATATATATATATATATATATATATATATATATATATATATATATATATATATATATATATATATATATATATATATATATATATATATATATATATATATATATATATAAAACCATTCAATTAACCAGAGAGAAGAGGGGCCTCCTTTACCGCCCCGTATCGCTCCGTCTCCCCGGTAAAATCTCACTATACACTCGCCTACAGTCCGCGAACCGAAACGAAAGTGAAAGCACGCAAAGCCTCGTCACCCCGAGCGATGACGTCACAAAGGCAAAGAGGGCGGAAAACAACCGAACCTTTCGTGCGACGATAAACGGCACGCTTGTCTAATTCGTTTTCAGTTGAAAGTTCTCAATGTTCCCCCCTCCTCCCAACGTAGCGTTCTCTGTAATATGCATGACAGTCTCATCGCCATGCCGAGTTAGGGCACGAAGGACGATTGATTGAATATAAATATATCAAATGAGCTGAATAAATGCCTAGGCAGCGTAGACAAATAGAAGCAAGGAATACAATAGCTCCGAGGAAAGGTTACAATAAAAAAGTAATTGTATAGTAGTGGAATGTTTGGGCAGTAGCATGACAAGACGTGGCTACAGTGAGTTTAGACGCAGGCGCGGTGGCCAAGTGGTAAGGCGTCGGTCTCGTAAACCGAAGATCACGGGTTCGAACCCCGTCCGTGCCTACACGGAGAATTTTTAAATAAATTGCCAAGCAGTTTCCGTTTTACACAGGACTCGTTCTGCATTAAAGTGTTGTCAGATAGCTATTGATACCTAGTAGTTAGCTGGATTTAAGCTTAGTACAGGATGTTGTATACTGCAGAAAATGCTATGTTGTTGTCATCCATAACGTATTCATGATTACCGTCCATGTACAGCCTGTCGCGTGACAGTGCTATGCAGCCAAGGGACAGCAAACATAATTGTAACCATTCTTGTCATAGCAATTCAGTTATTTTCTTAAAATACTGGTCAGTCGAGATGCAATACACGAGCTGTCATCAGTAGCAAGGGGCTGCTAGTTACTCCTTGAATATCCATCTTTGTTGCTATTTTTGCTCAGTGCAGTGAGCACAGATGGTCTACAAGTTTTTCAAAGGATTGGCTCTTAGTGAGAGGTTTGCAGAGAGAGGTGCTATAAGGAGTCCAAGAACAGTGTATAATGTAATTTAAACGTTAGCATAGAACAGTGGTTCTCAAACTACCGTCCGCAGCCCCTCAAGGCTTTTTCACTGGCCCCCAAACACAAAATGTATAACTTAGACCGCATATAGAATAGCAGTGCTGGCACCACCCATCCACATACTAGAAGCCAACAAGCAGTCATTCACTGGCTTCCACTCCAATTCTGCATCAAGTGACACTGCTGTCCAATCGGACGGCAGTTTGTCACCTGGGTATGCTTCACTGTCTCGTGCACAAAGACAGGCGCCACATGACTGAATGCTGCTGGGAGTTTTCCTCTGGGCATGATTGGGAGGAATCAATACCTAGATTCAATGTAATGTTTTTCAACATCATTTTATGTATGTTCCGGCCCCCCAGCAGTCTGAAGTACAGGATCTTCTCAAAAAATTAGCATATTGTGATAAAGTTCATTATTTTCTGTAATGTACTGATGAACTTCAGACTTTCATATATTTTAGATTCATTACACACAACTGAAGTAGTTCAAAGCATTTTATTGTTTTAATATTGATGATTTTGGCATACAGCTCATGAAAACCCAAAATTCCTATCTCAAAAAATTAGCATATCATGAAAAGGTTCTCTAAACGAGCTATTAACCTAATCATCTGAATCAACTAATTAACTCTAAACACCTGCAAAAGATTCCTGAGGCTTTTAAAAACTCCCAGCCTGTTTCATTACTCAAAACCGCAATCATGGGTAAGACTGCCGACCTGACTGCTGTCCAGAAGGCCATCATTGACACCCTCAAGCAAGAGGGTAAGACACAGAAAGAAATTTCTGAACAAATAGGTTGTTCCCAGAGTGCTGTATCAAGGCACCTCAGTGGGAAGTCTGTGGGAAGGAAAAAGTGTGGCAGAAAACGCTGCACATCGAGAAGAGGTGACTGGACTCTAAGGAAGATTGTAGAGATGGACCGATTCCAGACCTTGGGGACCTGTGGAAGCAGTGGACTGAGTCTGGAGTAGAAACATCCAGAGCCACCGTGTACAGGCATGTACAGGAAATAGGCTACAGGTGCCTCATTCCCCAGATAAAGCCACTTTTGAACCAGAAACAGCGGCAGAAATGCCTGACCTGTACTTGACACTGGACTTCAGGCATTTTGGCATTTTCCTCCCCCCAGTCTTTCTCCAGACTCTGGCACCTTGATTTCCGAATGACGTGCAAATGTTGCTTTCATCTGAAAAAAGTACTTTGGACCACTGAGCAACAAACAGTCCAGTGCTGCTTCTCTGTAGCCCAGGTCAGGCGCTTCTGCCGCTGTTTCTGGTTCAAAAGTGGCTTGACCTGGGGAATGTGGCACCTGTACCCATTTCCTGCACACACCTGTATACGGTGGCTCTGGATGTTTCTACTCCAGACTCAGTCCACTGCTTCCGCAGGTCCCACAAGGTCTGAAATCGGTCCTTCTCCACAATCTTCCTCAGGATCCGGTCACCTCTTCTCGTTGTGCAGCATTTTCTGCCACACTTTTTCCTTCCCACAGACTTCCCACTGAGGTGCCTTGATACAGCACTCTGGGAACAGCCTATTCGTTCAGAAATTTCTTTCTGTGTCTTACCCTCTTGCTTGAGAGTGTCAATGATGGCCTTCTGAACAGCAGTCAGGTCGGCAGTCTTACCCATGATTGCGGTTTTGAGTAATGAACCAGGCTGGGAGTTTTAAAAGCCTCAGGAATCTTTTGCAGGTGTTTAGAGTTAATTAGTTGATTCAGATGATTAGGTTAATAGCTCGTTTAGAGAACCTTTTCGTGATATGCTATTTTTTTGAGATAGGAATTTTAGGTTTTCATGAGCTGTATGCCAAAATCATCAATATTAAAACAATAAAATGCTTTGAACTACTTCAGTTGTGTGTAATGAATCTAACATATATGAAAGTCTAAAGTTCATCAGTACATTACAGAAAATAATGAACTTTATCACAATATGCTAATTTTTTGAGAAGATCCTGTATGTTGACCCGGCCCTTGACCGAAAAAGTTTGGGGACCCCTGGCATAGAATATCAAAGCACAGAACATAACAACTGTTTCAACTTTAGTTGCAACAATCTTTCCCTGCTTCCATATTTTTCCCATTCCTTGGCATAGCTCGCCTACTCTGACCAGACATAATTGTCCAGAATCCTATGTAGTGTGAATGGGACTTTCTGTTGTGTCTGTTCTGACCCTGTCTGCAGCTAAATTCACATAGCATAGCATGTACAACGGTGCGCTTACAGCGCATCGGCTCAGGATATACTGATTTCTGTTGCAGTGTTGCCTCGTTCACAAATGCATAATTGTGCATCTGCCCTCACCCGTCCAGTCCAACTGCCATCTCGTCCACCTGCCCACCTGCCACCTACCTGTCGATTTTTCTCAGAGTAAAATGCACTTTAAATTACTTTTTTCTTAGGCTGGGTTCACACACAAAAGGTGTCCAGTCCTGCTCTGTCAGTTTTTGACATTTGGCATCAGTTTTGTATGAATTTTCTATGGCTTGGTTCACACATAAATCTGTTAATTTCTGGTTCTGTCCTGTTAGTTTTACATCAGTTTTGTATGAACTTTCTATGGCTTGGTTCACACATAAAAGGTGTACATTTCCCCAGCCAATCTAGTCCTGCATTATCAGTTTTCTATGTGTGTGATCACACATAAAAGGTGTACAGTTCCAATCCTGTCAGGTAAAACTAAAAGAAAATTGATGCAAAACTGACAGGACTGGACTGGAAAAGTACTGATTTATGTGTGAAACCAACCGTTGCTGTCACTTACAATATGTAGTGAGAATGTGACGGATCTGGCAGGTTTTGGACTAGTCCATCGCCTCATGGGGGACTTTCAGTTAATTATTTTCAAAAGCACTTACTGTATTGAAGTTGATCAGTCCAACTGAGACAGGCAAAAAGGGCGCCGGACAATCGGGGCGCCTGGACAGGACGATACTGATAAGCGTGACCGGACTGAATGACAGGGCTGGCAGGACATTACTGGCAGGACTGACGTGGACAGGACGATACTGACAAGCGTGACAGGGCTGATTGACAGGGCTGGCGTGACAGGACTGGCAGGACATTACTGGCAGGACTGGCGTGGACAGGACGATACTGACAAGCGTGACAGGGCTGAATGACAGGGCTGGCGTGACAGGACTGGCAGGACATTACTGGCAGGACAGGCGTGGTAGGACTAACAACGTGACAGGACTAAGACGGTTGTACAATGATGCAACAGCACTGCACGTTGTTTGGCCAGGGTTTAAATTCCCTAGCCTTCACACAAGTGCTGAAGCCCCACCCCTGCCACGACTACAAGGGAAAACCGGAAGTGCTTGCCCGTTCCCTAGAGCGCATGCCCATTCATGCAGATGGAGGAGTGGTTTAAACTCCTGAGCACTAGCTAGTTCTAGATCCAACATGATGTCGGCACACACAACACTCACACAACACGTGTCCGATTTTATAAATATAGATAGAATTAAGTAGCGGTAGTTTTAAATTTACAGTACATGACTGGCATTGACCTTATGGTCTTATAGGCCTGAATTAGGGCAAAGAACACACAGACCACACTAAGGCAGCACAATTTCAAAAGGGTGGAAGGCTGACCTTTGTTTCAACATTTTTTACATCTTTATCATGGAAGTCATTGGAGAGAAACAAATGATGAAATCCATATTTTTATTTCCCATAGTATAGAGGCATTACATAATTTGAAGTGTATGGGACGTTGAGGCCGACACGATCTGTGATCACAGAGAGGCTCAGTAAACGTGCTCTATGGAAGCATATAAAAAGAAATCTGGCCCTGGCTCTGTGTAAAGCAGTCATGATAGATTAAATGTGTTCTCCTTTCAGCCCCAGCATTGTAGTTTTGCTGAGAAGAATTGCTGTCATTGTACAGCAGTGCTTTGTGTGAGCTTTGCTACAAAGTATTCAATCCATTGCTGAAAGCATACTGTGACAACCAGATTGAACAAAGGAGGGCAGCAAAGGCACATTTGGTGTGAATAGATTAGAATATCTGTTAACATTTATACACAAGGCATGAAGTATTGGTGTCAGGGACCTCCAAAATGTTCTTCAGTGTTAAGAAATATTTCTATTACAGTTTTTTTTTTAATTTGCAAGATTGTGTGCACAATATAACATTTTTGGAATATGCAATCAGCCTTGGCTCCTTCTATATGTGTGAAAGTAATCAATCTATTATGCAATATGGCAATAAGATACTAATATATGGCATGAAGGGTCTCTAGAGAAATAGAAACTTCAGGCTGCAAAAGATAAATTGTAAAACTGGAACAACAACATACAATATATAGCAGTGATGGTCTTAAACTTGTGAGCAGACTATGCTGTGAGGAAAGTAGCTGTCTTCTGTAACGTTAGCAGATTTATCTGATTAACAAAGTTGCCCAAACCCTTTCTCACGCTACTGAAAGTGTTTTTGGTTTGCTGGGAGGTGTTTCAAGCTTTGTCAGTCCTTCATTTCTGTCTAAGGCCTTGTTAGGAACATGTCACACTGGTAACACAAAGTGGGGAAAAGAGGTGCCCATGGTATGATAAAACTGCGTTAAAAACAGCTAAAATGAAAAAAAAAATGAGGTGCCTTACCTCAAGGATGACAAATTGGAATAGTAAACAACAAACTTGGCAACACGTTTCATGGGTCTTTTTTCAATTTAGCAGTTTTTAATACAGTTTTATCATACCCTGGGCGCCTCTTTTCCCCTCTTTGTGTTACCCAACCTCCCTCAGGAGGGGTATTCTATTTGGTCAGATGGCTGATACCACACCCACAACCATCTAGAACCTTTTACACCAAGAGAGCGACAACATCCAGTTTGACTGGACACCCGAGTGGAGTCGGGTTTGTGCATATCCACCTGCCTACAGTGGTTGGTTGACCCCCTGCAACCTCCCTTTGTGAGTACCTCTACCTACTTCACTTCAATTGTCCATTGTTGTGACTTACTGCACCATCAGCGCTCCCGTTGTCTTTGTGTTTTTTGTTTCCTTCCAGGGTGTTTTCTGTTCACCCTACCCACCCATGTCACAGGGGTGACTGTTTTGATGTGGCATGATAGACTGCAATATGTTTATGTATCAGGGAGAGCATCTACTTCCATCTAGGAGTGCCTGTTCACATGTGTTTGTATTCAGTATTGTTCTTAAAAAAGCAATCAATTATAATGCCTGCAGTATTTCATGAAACCAAACTTTCATCTGGGATGCAACCCACGTAGAGCTGGTTTACTCTGGGGAGCTTTTCAGCGTTTTGCTTATCATCAGTGATCAGCAAGGCGCTGTGGCAATATATCCCATTATCACGGCCTCATTTGCGATCTTTATAATCAGCATGCAGCATGTTGGGAATGATTGCATTGCGATTGTAATTTCCTCAAAAAAGAAACACAAAGTGCAATTGCTGGTAAAATGATGAAAAATCACAACAAAAATCTAAAACGTCTGGCCTAACCTACAGTACCACCTCTGAAAGTGATAGTAAGTACATAAAATATGCTTGTACCTAAGAAAAGGCAAAACTCTGTATCCCATAGAGCCTTCCCAGTCCTCTCTCCATCTCTTCCTGGTGTCTTTGGCCCTTTTTGGGTTGCCTTCAGAAGAACCTGTGGCCCTGAGTACTTCTAAAGTCAGGTGGATCCATACTGTACACGCGCGAGTTCCCGCTTGCGCATGTGCAGTGCAGATGTGCCTGGCTTTGGAAGCACTCAGGGAAGCGAGTACTTCTGAAGACTGCCCGAGGTGTACCGAAGGCGCCAATTTTGAATGGGGGGCAGTGGTGGAACAAGTCGACATGGAAAGGACTGGGAAGCCTCTATGGGATCCAGAGCATTCCCTCTAAATAGATGAGTATATAGTCAGGTCACTTCGGGTTGCTTTAAGTTACTAACTTTTCAGCAGCCCTCACCGTGATCTAATCTGTTCCAGGCAATGGTTGCAAACTTTTTTCACATAATAGCACACATTTATCAATAGACAACTAAAAAAGAATCCAGTTTCACAGGATTATCTGTGGCCTGCAAAAATCTCCATCTTTGAGGTACTTTAGTAAATTAGGTCCCATGAGTTTTCATAGTAGTTATCGATGGTTCATGTGGGATGCATTGAGAGGTGTATGTTGCTGTTGGGGGACATGGCCTTTGAGCAACTGTTGTTCAAGGGTGTTAAGCTTGGGGGTGTAATCTCCACAGTCAGCATACAACACATAAGCTGACGTGAAGGAGGTACACACACCAGCACAAGGGATCAGGATATCCCCAGTTTAGTGGAGGAGAGGACTGACTCCAATAGGAGATTGTGGTGCACAGAGCCGGTGCAGATCTGAACAGCCACAAACACTTTCGTAATAACGTCTCAGCGCAAAGTAGCGCTGAGCGCATAAACCAGGACTGAGGAGATCAGGACAGGTAGACGGAATGAACGCTTGCTAGCTAGCGATTACTTAGCGACAGCAAGCGTCTAAAACCAGACAGACTGGAATGAGGCAGCCAATGCGTTGCGGCGATGGCGTGCCTCACAAAGACAGGACAGGAGAGACAGGAAATAGCAGGATCGAGATAGATGAACGTAACACAGATAAATATACAATAAGTATGTTTTCCTAGCGTATTACAATTACAGCTATCAATGAAACTATTTGTAAGGTCTGACTAACATATGTATATATCGGCAATGAACCGATATATGACATAAGCAGGAACGCTGACTAGGACTGGAGTAATACAGGGAACAGGACTCAGAAGGATTCGCTATCTCTTCGCAGAGATGAACGCAATCCACAAACAGTAACAGAACAGGATTCAGAAGGATTCGTTATCTCTTCGCAGAGATGAACGCAATCCACAAACAGGACCAGGAACAGGATAACTAGCTCAGCACGGGTGTTCACGATACGCGCAAACTACCAAAACGTGCTGGAAAACTGACTAACTGAACACAGGAAATAAACAGTTCGTGTACGTATATATCAGCAACACTGATATATCAACGTAACACGGATACAAGGAAAATAACAAAATGCGCAAGTATGCGTATATATTGGCGATGAACCAATATATGACACAAGACAAGCAAGTAACAACTTCTAGAACAAGAGCAGAACTAGGAGGACTCGCTGACCCCTTCGCAGGAGTCAGCGCAGTCCACACGGACCAGGAACGAGGTGGGGCACGAGCAGAGTAACAGATAGAGTCTGAAACTATGGTAGCCCATGAGACATTGCAGGAAGCAGTTCTTTATACTGAGGTCATCCAATGGGAGCAGACCTGCAGATTCCCACACAAGTGAATGGTAATTAATCACAGGCTGATAGCAGGAAAAGGCAGACAATGATATGCAGCCTGCAGGAAAGGGACTGCCCCTCCACTGCAGCAGACAATGTTTGTTTACACAAGAGCATGTCAAACTGTCATTAATTTCAGAGTGACTGCAGATGGAATCAGCAACTAGTTCAAGTACAAACCAAACTATGCAAGAAAATGCATGTAATGACATCAGAACTGCTTGGGTTACAATACCACTGCAGCCAGCAATAAACGCTGCAGACATGATCATAACATTACCCCCCCCCTTAAAAGCGGATACCAGACGCTTTTTGAAACTGAAATTCCCAACAAAACAATCTGACTGATAATTCATGATGACCGGGACAGCCCGGCAAGACCAAATTCCAGAATCAGTCCCCACAAGACTGGACCCATCAGAACCAGAACCTACAGAACCATGCCCGTCAGCACCACAAGCCTCAGTGTGATACCCATCAGAACCACGACTTCCAGAGAAAAGCCCCCAGAAACTCTCTGAGCGATACCCACCGCCTTCTCGGGACTGTCCAAAAACGCCAAAGCCTTTGCAATGCCCACCGGAACTGTCCCCACCAACACAAAACCCACCGTTGAACCAGTCCAAGGTACCAGGACAAGTTTCCTCAGAGATCTCCCAGAACACTTGGAAGCTCCAAAGAGATCCCCACAGGTCAGAACGCCCCTTAGGCTCACATGGAGAACCATCAAGAACCCCTATGGAACCCAGGGCAACTCTAGAGTCAGGGTCACAAGGACAAACATCAAGATCAGGGTTTTTAGGGACCAGAACCATCTCCGGGCATGCAGGCCAACCGGCAACATCAGAACATGTCTCCACTAGGGAAGCGTGTGAGCACGCCAACACAGACACACTTGGGCACTCTGGCATACGAAGCACATCTGGGCACACTGGCACAAGAGAGACTTCTGGGCATGTCAAGGAACTGCAAACCTCAAAGTCAGTCAAGGTAGGACCGAAACCAGGACTGGGCAAAAAAAAATCATCATGACTAGACTTCACAGTTACTGGATTGTCACTAAAAAATGCAGGATTAGACTTAGATGTCTCTGATTCCAGCAAAGTTATTAACAAATCATGTTCAGGGGCATTCACAAAGACAGGACAGGAGAGACAGGAAATAGCAGGATCGAGATAGATGAACGTAACACAGATAAATATACAATAAGTATGTTTTCCTAGCGTATTACAATTACAGCTATCAATGAAACTATTTGTAAGGTCTGACTAACATATGTATATATCGGCAATGAACCGATATATGACATAAGCAGGAACGCTGACTAGGACTGGAGTAATACAGGGAACAGGACTCAGAAGGATTCGCTATCTCTTCGCAGAGATGAACGCAATCCACAAACAGTAACAGAACAGGATTCAGAAGGATTCGTTATCTCTTCGCAGAGATGAACGCAATCCACAAACAGGACCAGGAACAGGATAACTAGCTCAGCACGGGTGTTCACGATACGCGCAAACTACCAAAACGTGCTGGAAAACTGACTAACTGAACACAGGAAATAAACAGTTCGTGTACGTATATATCAGCAACACTGATATATCAACGTAACACGGATACAAGGAAAATAACAAAATGCGCAAGTATGCGTATATATTGGCGATGAACCAATATATGACACAAGACAAGCAAGTAACAACTTCTAGAACAAGAGCAGAACTAGGAGGACTCGCTGACCCCTTCGCAGGAGTCAGCGCAGTCCACACGGACCAGGAACGAGGTGGGGCACGAGCAGAGTAACAGATAGAGTCTGAAACTATGGTAGCCCATGAGACATTGCAGGAAGCAGTTCTTTATACTGAGGTCATCCAATGGGAGCAGACCTGCAGATTCCCACACAAGTGAATGGTAATTAATCACAGGCTGATAGCAGGAAAAGGCAGACAATGATATGCAGCCTGCAGGAAAGGGACTGCCCCTCCACTGCAGCAGACAATGTTTGTTTACACAAGAGCATGTCAAACTGTCATTAATTTCAGAGTGACTGCAGATGGAATCAGCAACTAGTTCAAGTACAAACCAAACTATGCAAGAAAATGCATGTAATGACATCAGAACTGCTTGGGTTACAATACCACTGCAGCCAGCAATAAACGCTGCAGACATGATCATAACAAAGGGTGAGGAAATACATGGACAAGGGGGTGCTGCACGTGAAACTCCGGGCTGCAGAAGGAAATATAGGTTTCCTACATACCATATATGATTGACTTAAAAAAGTCTGCAAAATAAACTAAAGTTATCATTCATTTGTTTTAAAAATTGACAGTTTCCTGTATATTTGATATGGACAGATTGAAATTCATGAAGCTCTGTTGTTGAATAATTTGAACACAAGATGAATAAAGTTGCTGTTAAACGAATTGTTTGGACGGTTATAGTTTGATACTACATGGGCTCAGATTTATGAAATCAATCATTTTGTCCTTACTCACATCACAATGTATGTGGTCAACATTAGGATTAATTTCTGTGTGTCTGTTTTACTGATAGAGATGTGTAATACTTCATTTACTGTACTTTGATCAATATGTTTAGCTCATAGTTTAATATTCACTGCTTGGAAGGTTTGGAGGTCACCAGGGTATGATTTTTGAGATTCCATAATGAAAAAGTTTGAAAAAGCCTGATTTAGAAAGTACATTATTTGAGTAACCAAAATTTTCACTGATATGATTAAAACCTCTATCCAATGACAGTTTTTTTTAATTAGATCTCCCTCCCTCTAATCATATTTTAGAGGGAGGTAACTGAATAAAATGCCTCTAACTACCTGCTGCCACTGACCTGCTAATTAGTGTCCTTCTTTTTCCTGAGTTGTGTCGGGCCACAATGCTTTCTCGAAGGGGAGGTGTGGCCAAGCTGCCACTCACCACTCCTCACTATCAGGACATGGAAGGAGACATGGATTAGCTGCTGTTCAATGTCTCTCCCATACGGGTCAATGAAGGAGAGGAGTCTGGCCAATGGGTGGGGGCAGTATGTGGAAGTGTCTATGAACAGCATCCTCCTTTCTTTCAAGAGACATTGAAAACACAATATTTTACAGGACTCAGTACTAGTCTACAAGCCTTCAATAAGTCAGACTGATATGGATTCTTTAATTATAGGACTGCAATGGGCCCCTCCTTTGGCACATGCACAAACAGCACTTCTGAAGCATGTATGCCAAGAATGCCACTGGCCATGGCTGCTGTACACTGCAGGGTGGGATCGTGGACATATATGGAGCACAGGGTGGGATAGAGCATGCACCAAAGGAGGAGAGCTCATTTGGCTTCCATTCATCTGGCTTCAGTTTGAGCCATGAACAGGGGTCAGAGTGAAGCAACAGAGAGGAACCCAGCAAAACCAGGGCACATGTAATAGATACATTCTCATGTTTACTTTAGGATTTGTTTAGGTCAGTTGAAGTATGGTTTAAGGAGAAACCATGACCAAGAATTGAACTTCATCCCAATCAGTAGCTGATACCACCTTTCCCATGAGAAATCTTTTCCTTTTCACAAACAGATCATCAGAGGGCTCTGTTTGGCTGATATTGTGGTGAAACCCCTCCCACAGTAGGATGTCGAGACCATGGTCCTGACAGTTTCCTGTGTGTGAACCTCATTGCACTGTGGGAAATAACAACTGTTTACAGCTGGATCCAACTGCCAAAACAGCAAGCAGCATCTCCTTCCACTGACATCACCTGCCAGCAGTAAAAATGTCACCATATGGTAAATGTCAGAATGTAAATCAGGGAGAGGAAAAACTGGCATAGACTGGCCCAGACTGACATAAGTGACGGGACCCAGTTCCCAAAGCTGCGGTCAGCAGAGGACGGCGGCGTGGGAGCGATCCAAGCGGATGGGGCTGGAGGAAGCCCTAGGTATGTATAAATTGTCACGGAACAGGTGTGAGAAACGCAGGCGAATCGGGAAGATTTGCGCAGTCAATTTTCTGATCGCTTCTTGGTTAGATTTGCCCAGTCATTGCAGCAACAGAATGACATTCCTTCTTTTAAAAGACAGGTTTTTTCTTCTCCTTTTTCCAAATGGCAGGAAGCTTCAGCAGAAGTGTCCCAGGCACCCAGCAGTGCTAAGGGCCTATCCATCATATAAGTAGCCTGACAGAACCAATTTAAAGGAAGGAGAGTGAGACTCCCCGGCCCCGATCACAGCAGGGAAGTCAACACGTAGCCTGCTGTCCTAGCTTCAAAGAGCCTTCACTTAGAACTGACCTGCTGTATACTCCTAGATGTATATAATATTCCATAAACTGCTATATGTGCCATATTTCCTGTGTTGCCAGGCTGGCCGGCCCTCCAGACTCACAGAGCATGCCGGGCTTTGCCTGGCGCTGGTACTGAAAAAGTTTCAGAACATTCTGAGGAAAGGGATGCCAGTAAGGCAGTTCAAAAGTGCCCTGATGATACCACAGGGGTCCTACCCCTAATGTTTGGTATCAGGGTGCTGGGTAAATCGGGACGGACCTGAAAATGTTAGTAAATCTGCCCTGACCTGTACGGTTCTGTGAGATAGAGCCCATATATGGTTAGATATGATTTTTGGTCCCCAGGGGAAGGGGGAGGACTCATCTCATGTTCTAAGGGGGTGTGTGGTTCCCTCCCTCACTCCCTCCTACTGGATCAGGGGTATAAGAATGGCAGAGGACCCAAAATCAATGTCCTCCACTTTGAACATCATCCTGATTACATCCTTGCCAGCTTGAGGACGTGCTGGCACCTTTTTTGTTTTGACTTTGCTACTGAACTGAACTGAACTGAAACCAAGAACTTTATGAGTTTTCCCAGAAGGACATATTTCCACGAACTCTAAGTATTTTCTCCCTTTTATTTTCATACTGGCTATTAATGTTTCTATAATTGTTGATTTTAATGATTTTCTGTATATATTAATTATTTATATTGCGTTTTAATAAACAACGCTAACGTCATTTGTTTATTCAGCTACCTTGCTAGTCAGCTGAACAAACTGAACCTTGACTTCTGAAGAGTCGCTACTATTGTTGCTAGCTAGACAGAATAGAGTGTGTTTAACCGTTTTATTTGTAGGTCTAGAATCAGCCAGTCAGTGGTCTCCTCTGTCCCATGGTAACAGAGGTGGTGGCAGTTATACCCTGAAATAGTGTGTAATTTGTAATTATCGTAACACACAGGCTCCCTTCTAGTCAGTCTGCTGCCAAAATTCCAGCGGTTTCTGCACACCGATTGCGACCACAGCTTGCATGGTCTGTGTGCTGAAACCGATTGGAAGGCATTGTGCGGTCCGGCCACTAGGGGTCCTGTGACATAAATCTTTTTACTTTTTTCAGCTATGAATCCCTTTGAGGCAATACAAAGAGGTATGTGGATCCAGCATGATCATACCTCTGTTGTTATCTGAGGTAGCTTTGCCTCTGGTTAGGTATACTTTAATGCAAACCTGAACTTTAACTTTCATCTATATGAACCCCATCTGCCATGTTCTACATAATGTGTTTAAATAACATAAGTTTACTAGTGCACAGTGTCATCTCGTCTTGCCTGCCAGAGTGGCAGAATCTGCTTGCCTCTTTCACAGGGACTGTCAGCTCGTTTTTTGGGAATTCTGGAAATTACCTTACCTGCAATGCAGAGCTTCTTGGGTGACATCTCACAGCAGCTCCAGACACCACAGGTTATCTCTACATTTGTGTAATTGTAAATGAAACTGATTTTTTGTTAGCCAGCCTTTGTAATTGCTTTCCTAATAAGCTGATTGATTTAGGGCCGGTTCACACTTGCGGTTTTGCAAAAACCGCACCGGATGTCCGGACCGCACCGGAGCCGGATCGGACCTGAACCGTACGGTTCCTGTCCGGATCCGGTCCGGTTGCATACGGTTTCCGTGCGGTATGAACACGGTTGCGGTCCGGATCCGGATAGTAACAACCTGTATAAAAACAAAAAAAAATGTTGGGGTCTGGGAGGTCAGCAGAAGGGGGACCTGTGGAATCAGGCCCTCTGCTGTTTAGCACTCACCTCCACCTCCGACATGCTGCCAACATCTCCGGATCCGGATCCAGCTGTGCTGCTCCACTCCAAAATGCTTGCCCATGTGTCCCCAGCCAATATCGCCGCAAAAATCCGCATAGGAAGTGGGGTAGAACATCCGGATTTTTTGCCAGTGTGTTGTGCGCTCTCCGGTTCTCATTGGTTTCCATTGGCCGGATGGTGCAGTCCGGCTCCGCCCCGGATACGGCTGCCGGAGGAGCCGGACCCAAAAATAGCGCATGTTGGAACGGACACCGGAGTCCGGATCCGGTCCGGCTCCGGTCCGGACGAAACGGACGCATGTGAACCCTGGCATAGCCTTACATTGCTATGCCGTGCGTCCGTTTCGTCCGGCCAGCATGCGGTGCGGCTCCGGTGCGGCTGCGGCACGGCTATTCCGGATAGCCACCGCTAATGTGAACCGGGCCTTAGAACTTGTTCACATGGGCACCTGGCAGGACAGCTGTCTGCTGCTTATTTAGCCAATGCTAAACACGTATCTGCTAACTCACAGAAAAGCATTCCGCATTGGTGTGCATTAGTTTCCGTTGTTTCATTGTCACATTTTGAGCCCCTAGAGGGACACGAAACTGCTGAACTCAGCTGATGCTGGACGTTACGATGTAGCATCCAGGATGAGATGAGACTATGGCCTCAATTCACTAAGCATTTTAGACTAGTCTACTGATGGTTTTTAGTCTACTGATGGTTTGGACAGTTGCATCAAAGGGGAATTCACTATTACCAAATGCTTTAGACCTGTTTTTAGACCTAGTCTAAAACATTCAGTAATTAGGTCAGTAAAGCATGGAAAATGAACAAAAGATGCAATTCACAAAGGAGTAGCTATGACTGACATCCTTCTCCTCTGATGAGCTCTCAGATACAATTAAACTCCTGCATAATGAATTCAAAAAGTTCCATCCTCACGTCTTAAATTCCTCACAGAATTACTTTACCTACAGAAATCAGCTGGTCTAATCTCTGTCAGAAAAAGTGGGCGTGGTTACTCCTTGTTTGCCTTTGTGAATTGCATCTTTTGATCATTTCCCTTGCTTTACCAACCTAATTACTGAATGTTTTAGACCTGGTCTAAAAACAGGTCTAAAACATTACACAAAACCATCAGTAGACTAAAAACCATCAGTAGACTAGTCTAAACTGCTTAGTGAATTGGGGCCATATGTGATCTAAGTGAATGCTAACTAAGCCAACTGCTGTCAGTTTGAAAAAAAAAAAAAAAAACTCTTCCACCCGTGTGACTGGAATTGAGTACCCTTTTAAACAAAGTTTTTGTGCTGCTGAAAGTTTTTGTGCTTTTTTTTTTCTGCTGAAAACATTGCATTTGTTGCCTGTGTGTACCAGCCGTTAATGCTGAGTATGAGTCAAATTAGATGTTACTTTGTAGAAGCAAGTTTAAAATTCTCTGCATTTAAGATACTTCCTAACCACTCCACAAACCTGTGTCTGATGCTGAATCCAAACCCTGTCTACACATGGCCAGCACTGTACACTGTTTATATTGACTCCTTTTAAGAGGAAAAATCCATACATGATAGAATAGAAATAGACTGTAGACACATGATAGCATATAAAATGTATAAGGAATGTTTTTATTCCATTTACTTTTATTTTTGAGCTAGGCAGAGAGATCAAGATGAAAAGTTTCCACACAATGTTACCCAAATGGCAGTATACAAAATACATCCAGAGTGTTTCTGTTTCTTTTAGTGTTTATTTCAGGGACGGGCTTGATGATCAGTACAGTCACTTATGCTGGAAAAACAGAGGCCTATAGGCCCATATACACGTCTGATTTTTTCGAATGACGGGTCGTTTGAACGTCCCGTTGTTCAGTCGTTCGCCCGCCAAATCGGGCGTGTGTACAGACTGTCGTTCGCGTGATAAGACTGAGTTTGAGCGATCCGCTCAAACTCAGTCTTATCGCGCAAACGACAGTCTGTACACACGCCCGATTTGGCGGGCGAACGACGGGACGTTCAAACGACCGGTCGTTCGAAAAAATCAGACGTGTGTATGGGCCTTAATGGTTCCATGGCTGTTCTCATATCCAGATCCACTGATCTCCTTTTTAATGTGTGCCACTTAAGCCCTTCCCCACTGTTCCAAGTATTGTGTTCCTCCGCCTTCTGTGGTTCCACAGTCTGTTGTTTTCTCCTCTGCTATTCACAAGGTATGAGAAAACTACAGTTTGCATCTCATTTGAGTAGTGTTTTATTTCATTTTGAGTAGTATTGCAGGCTTCAAGCACAGAAGAATACTGTGCAATAGACTGCAGAAAAAAAACACAAATGAAATGCAAATAGCATCAATTTTAAATTCAGGTTAAAGCTAAGTACACACTAAAGGTAGCCATACACTGGTCGATTTGCCATCAGATTCGACCAACAGATAGATCCCTCTCTGATCGAATCTGATCAGAGAGGGATCGTATGGCTACCTTTACTGCAAACAGACTGTGAACCGATTTCAGCCTAAAACCGTTCACAATCTGTTGTGGTGGTGGTGCTGCTGCTGCCGCCGCTCCCCTCCCCCGCCGCATACATTACCTGCTCCGCCGGCGTGACTGCCCCCGGTCACCGCTGCTCCGTCTCCGCTCTGGTCTCCGGCCCCGGCATGCTTTACTTCTTCCTGCCTGGCAGGAAGTTTGAACAGTAGAGCGCCCTCTACTGTTTAAACTTCCTGCCGGGCAGGAGGAACTGAAGCATGCCGGAGACCAGAGCAGAGAAGAAGCAGCGGTGACAGCGGGGGCAGTCACGCCGGCGGAGCAGGTAATATATTGCCTCTCTATTGCGTCGGTCGTCGGACACTCGAACGCTGCTAGCGACGCGCTTCCTACCCGCGGGTGATCGACGGTAATTTTCCGCACGGAGCGATCGTCGGGATCGGACGAAATGGTTAGAAATTCCGCGTGTAGCGCGAACGATTGGCAGCAGATTCGATCCCAGTGATCGAATCTGCTGTCGAAACGGCGGCAAATCGGGCCAGTGTATGGCCAGCTTTAGTAATACTGTCACCCCAGGGATTGAGTCCCAATCCCTGCCAGGCAACAGTTTGGGGCCCAATGTTGTACACAGGAGTCACTAGTCTAGTGGGGCAGAGGGACCATGAGCTGATTGGCCTCCAATGTGCAGGGTAACTGGGGAGAGAACAATGTGTTCTGGGTCGCAGGCATAGAAGCAATAAAGGTCCAGCATGCCAGATCTTTAGATGTCAGGCAAACACTGTACTGTACACACATTGAAGTCACTCGACATTCTTGACCAAGACAGTCTTTATCAGCCCCCACAGCCTAGTTTATTCTAGCCAGTGTACGCAACTTAAATTAAAAAATCACAACTTAATATTGTGAAGTGGTATCCAAATGTGTTAAATTTATTGTGATAACTACTAAATTTTAAACTAACCTCAATACATCAATCCACATGCACCATGCCAATAATGAACTACCGGTATATATACCATAGAAGAAGAAGAATTGGCTATTAAGTGCATGTAGAAAAATATCAAAAAACTTTATCATGACTAATATAAAAAAGCCATAAACAGGACATAACAAATCTCCCCTTTGATAAACCTATAACACTTCCCTTAAATAACCAGTTTGCTGCCTTCACATTGTGGTGCTGCAGTCCCCATAGCCAGAATTTTGCAAGTTTGAATACTGTCCATAGATGTTGAACTTATGCATGTCATGCATGCAGCTAGCATGGCTTTATTAGAGGACATGCATGCTAATATGAATTGTTGTTGTGTTTTACATCAAGGTTGGTCTATGTATAGAGGGACGAGCCTTTGTTATGGCTTTGGGGCGATTCATGGTGGGAACTTCTCCACTATGATCCTCCTCCTCCTGTCACAGCACTGGGGACATGCGGTGTATAATTATAAGGGTTAGTTTCGTTATTAAAGCTTTATAGCAAACATTTATGTTTTGAATCCACTTGTCATATTTATGTGTGGGGGTCTCGGTCTCCATTGTGCGTGTCATCTGGATGCTTTTCTTCTGCACTCCACAGTGGTTCTGGCTTTTTCTAGTGGTGTGGCGCTCTTCAGGAGAAGGGTTATAGGTTTATCAAAGGGTAGATTTGTTATGTCCTTTTTATGTATTTTTCATATTTTTCATAAATAAGTTTTTTGATATTTTTCTACATGTACCAAAGAGCCAAATCTTCTTCTGTGGTAAATATAATCTACTTTGCTAAACACTTATCTCATTCAAATTTCAAACTCTACAATAATACAATGAACATTCCTGTCCAGCAAAATATTTTTACTTATCTTTTGCCTTCTACCTTCTCCTATTAGTCTAAAATTATAGTAAAAGCTCCCAGTGGTGTAGCTAAGGAGCTGTGGGCCCCAGTGCAAGTTTTACAATGGGGCCCCCCAAGCACTCTATACATAACTACTTATACAGCGCACCAAAACCTGCCATTGGCAACTACAGTGTTAGAGGTGCAAGAAGGGGATGGGGAGCAATTTGTTAATGATTACTGCTATTCTAAGCAGCTATAGAAGTGATTATTATGAGCACCAGACCAATAGAGAGCTAATATACTGTAGTTGAGGGAGGGCCCTTCGGGCCCCCGATGCGGTCGCTACCTCTGCAACCCCTATTGCTACGCCCCTGAAAGCTCCTAAATACCATAGTTTTAATTGGAGGAGGGGTAGTCTAAGTGAGCTGGTAGATAGGATTGTCAACATTTGCTTCCGGTCCAGGGGTTGAATACAGCTGTTGTAAATTAGTAACAAAGCCTCTTGCCCTGCTAATTACCATACTCCTGCAGCAAGATGGACATCTGGACAAGCCCATTGCAGCAAATTATATACTGTACTGTTTCTAAGACTTGCTAAGAAGAGCTGTCAGTTTTAAAAATTCTCAGATGACTGCATATTAAAATGGAAATATTATTTTTATAAGATTTAATTCAAGTCAATGGGAACTGTACAAAAAAATAAATAAATCAGGCAGATACTTACCTAAGGAGAGTGAAGGCTCTGGGTCTTATAAAGCCTTCCCACTCCTCTCTCGGCCCCCTTGTTGCAGCGGCAGCTCCCCCGTTTGAATCCCCTGCCGCGTGCTCACACAGATGCAGTACGGAGCCGCCCGTCTTTGGAAGCACTCAAGCTCCTGAAGACTTCCAAAGCCTCCTTCAGTGGCGGAAAGCAGTATTTGTAAACTACAATCAGAGAAAGAACATGTGTGCATCAACCAAGTGAACCTGGCAAATCTGGCTTTGCAAATTTGGCCTATTGGCTAATCACGAGACATTGCTCATGCAAATAAGCATTTGCTTTCGCATGCCTAAATATGCAGGGTCAAAACCAAAAACCGCAAAACAATCGCCCTGCGGGAATTAGTTCATGCTATACAGCACTATCCAGGGGCGCCACGAGGAGGCTTCACATTGCCCCCATACAACCGGGGGGCCGCAGGGGTCCCAGGCACTCTCACCGCCTGGAACCCACACAGCGGCACCCCGGAGGCGGAGGCTGGGGGGTGCAGGCGATCTCCCCAGCGTGGCCAGCGCCGGGCAGAGCCGCCCGCACACACCTCCCAAGATTAAAAACAGGCACTTACCTCAACGTCCATTGCGTTCTGCTGTATGCGCATAACCTGGGCGTGACACATAAGGGGCGGACAGGCGCAAATAGCCTGCTCCAGGGCTCTCACCTCCTAAAACAAGCCACTCACTACCTGCCCTCAGAAAAAAGAAATGCAATGCTAACTACAATCAGAGAAAGAACATGTGTGCATCAACCAAGTGAACCTGGCAAATCTGGCTTTGCAAATTTGGCCTATTGGCTAATCACGAGACATTGCTCATGCAAATAAGCATTTGCTTTCGCATGCCTAAATATGCAGGGTCAAAACCAAAAACCGCAAAACAATCGCCCTGCGGGAATTAGTTCATGCTATACAGCACTATCCAGGGGCGCCACGAGGAGGCTTCCCATTGCCCCCATACAACCGGGGGGCCGCAGGGGTCCCAGGCACTCTCACCGCCTGGAACCCACACAGCGGCACCCCGGAGGCGGCCACGCTGGGGAGATCGCCTGCACCCCCTGGCCTCCACCTCCGGGGTGCCGCTGTGTGGGTTCCAGGCGGTGAGAGTGCCTGGGACCCCCGCGGCCCCCCGGTTGTATGGGGGCAATGGGAAGCCTCCTCGTGGCGCCCCTGGATAGTGCTGTATAGCATGAACTAATTCCCGCAGGGCGATTGTTTTGCGGTTTTTGGTTTTGACCCTGCATATTTAGGCATGCGAAAGCAAATGCTTATTTGCATGAGCAATGTCTCGTGATTAGCCAATAGGCCAAATTTGCAAAGCCAGATTAGTCAGGTCCACTTGGTTGATGCACACATGCTTTTTCTCTGATTATAGTTAGCATTGCAATTCTTTCTTCTGAGGGCAGGTAGTGAGTGGCTTGTTTTAGGAGGTGAGAGCCCTGGAGCAGGCTAATTGCGCCTGTCCGCCCCTTATGTGTCGCGCCCAGGTTATGCGCATATAGCAGAACGCAATGGACGTTGAGGTAAGTGCCTGTTTTTAATCCTGGGAGGTGTGTGCGGGCGGCTCTTCCCGGCGCTGGCCACGCTGGGGAGATCGCCTGCACCCCCTGGCCTCCACCTCCGGGGTGCCGCTGTCTGGGTTCCAGGCGGTGAGAGTGCCTGGGACCCCCGCGGCCCCCCGGTTGTATGGGGGCAATGGGAAGCCTCCTCGTGGCGCCCCTGGATAGTGCTGTATAGCATGAACTAATTCCCGCAGGGCGATTGTTTTGCGGTTTTTGGTTTTGACCCTGCATATTTAGGCATGCGAAAGCAAATGCTTATTTGCATGAGCAATGTCTCGTGATTAGCCAATAGGCCAAATTTGCAAAGCCAGATTAGTCAGGTCCACTTGGTTGATGCACACATGCTTTTTCTCTGATTATAGTTAGCATTGCAATTCTTTCTTCTGAGGGCAGGTAGTGAGTGGCTTGTTTTAGGAGGTGAGAGCCCTGGAGCAGGCTAATTGCGCCTGTCCGCCCCTTATGTGTCGCGCCCAGGTTATGCGCATATAGCAGAACGCAATGGACGTTGAGGTAAGTGCCTGTTTTTAATCCTGGGAGGTGTGTGCGGGCGGCTCTTCCCGGCGCTGGCCACGCTGGGGAGATCGCCTGCACCCCCTGGCCTCCACCTCCGGGGTGCCGCTGTGTGGGTTCCAGGCGGTGAGAGTGCCTGGGACCCCCGCGGCCCCCCGGTTGTATGGGGGCAATGGGAAGCCTCCTCGTGGCGCCCCTGGATAGTGCTGTATAGCATGAACTAATTCCCGCAGGGCGATTGTTTTGCGGTTTTTGGTTTTGACCCTGCATATTTAGGCATGCGAAAGCAAATGCTTATTTGCATGAGCAATGTCTCGTGATTAGCCAATAGGCCAAATTTGCAAAGCCAGATTAGTCAGGTCCACTTGGTTGATGCACACATGATTTTTCTCTGATTATAGTTAGGAAAGCAGTATTTGACCAATTTGGTTGAATGCTGCTACCAGGAGAGCCAGCACTGGAACAAGATATCTGTGAGTGGAGCGGGAAGGCTCTATAGGACCCAGAGCCTTCCCCTGGCTGATTTTTTGTCTTATATACAGTTCCCATGAAAGTGGAATTTATATACCGTATTTTTCGGACTATAAGACGCACTTTTTCTCCTCCAAAAGTGGGGGGGAAAGTCACTGCGTCTTATAGTCCGAATACAGGGAGTCCTCGACATACGAACGCCCGCCGATACTAAACGCCGCCTCGCCACGATGTCGGGGACTCCCTGTAATGTCCCCAGTGTCCTCCTGCACTGCTCCTAGTTACCGGCAGCAGCCGCGTGTTTATCTTTCATTAGTTTATAATTAGCCGCGCCCCCCCGCCCGTGCACATTAATTAGCATATAATCGCCTGCCTCCCCCGCCGAGTAAAGTAATCAGCATTCAATAACCTGGCTCGTGCAAAGTAATTAGCTGCAGGCATCACTCACCTGACCTGACACTGGAAGCCCGCGATGAAAAGCTGCTCCTCTCGCTCGTTCCTCCCCCCTTGTGATGGTCGTGTATGTAATGACGCGACCAGGAAGTGTCGGCACAAGGGGGGAGGAACGAGCGAGAGGAGCAGCTTTTCATCGCGGGCTTCCAGTGTCAGGTCAGGTGAGTGATGCCTTTGCACGAGCCAGGTTATTGAATGCTGATTACGGTACTTTACTCGGCGGGGGAGGCTGGCGATTATATGCTAATTAATGTACACGGGCGGGGGGGGGCGCGGCTAATTATAGACTAATAAAAGATAAACACGCGGCTGCTGCCGGTAACTAGGAGCAGTGCAGGAGGACACTGGGGACATTATAGGGAGTCCCCGACATCGCGGCGAGGCGGCATTTAGTATCGGCGGGCGTTCCTTCATTACATACGCGACCATCACAAGGGGGAAGGAACGAGCGAGACGAGCAGCTTTTCATCGCGGGCTTCCAGTGTCAGGTCAGGTGAGTGATGCCTGCAGCTAATTACTTTGCACGGGCCAGGTTATTGAATGCTGATTACTTTACTCGGCGGGGGGAGGGCAGGTGATTATATGCTAATTAATGTACACGGGCGGGCGATTGTATGCTAATTACTGTACACGGGTGGGAGGGGGGAGTTGATTAAATGCTAATTACTGAACATGGCGGGGGGGCATTGAACGCATATTTACAAAACACTGGGAGATACAGAGATGCAAGGCAAGGCTACTTACAATACACAAGGGACTATACAAGGCTAATTACCATATAAGGGCGAGATATGCTAAATACCATACAGCGGGGCAGATGCAATACTAATTAACTAATTACCATACATGGGGCAGATGCAAGGCTAACTACCTTACACAGGGGAGATACATGCACCTAATTACCAGGGGTGAGATGCACCTGACTGTTGGACAAGAGGAGGACAACAAAGGGGACAGGAGGACACAAGGGTGACAGAAGGAGGATATAATAATTGGGGGAGAACATCTACAAGACACCCCGGACCATGGATGCACCAGGTTCAGTATATTTTTTTTTTCTTTGGTTTTTGACCTCTAAACTTAGGTGCGTCTTATAGTCCGGTGCGTCTTATAGTCCGAAAAATACGGTATATATAAGCGCTTTGAGTCCTATGGGAGAAAAGCGCTATAGAAATGTTATTGTATTGTATTGTATATTCAAAGTGGGATTATACTCCCAAAACTAACATTTCAGTAACTACTCTTAGTTATGTAAAAGAACATTTTTACGTTTATGTTGCTAGGCTTTCGTATCGGTTCTCTTCCCTATAGTGTCACATTTCTGTTGTGCCATGTCTTCTTATGTCCCCAGTTCATCTATTCCTCTTCATTTATGGCATTATCCTTCAGCCGTCTGTATATAATATCAGATTGCACCAGATACTGTATAAGGCCTCTTGCACACTGCACGCGATTCCGATTCAGATTCCGCTTTTTAATCAGTTTTTACATCAGATTCAGATTCCGATTTGCAGTGTGCAGGGAGCAAACTGCAAATCAGAATCTGAATCGGATGTAAAAACTGATTAAAAAGCGGAATCTGAATCGGAATCGCGTGCAGTGTGCAAGAGGCCTTAGGAAGGCTAGGATTACGCTAAAAACATATGCCTTTTTAAGGTATGCACTTTAATCCATGTGTTGTCATGTTGTAATTCACAAGCTGTCATGCGCTTTTGTATGTATTGCGTCCACAATGCACCAAAAATGCATTCTGCAAAAACTTTCAACTATTATGCATATATGTTTTCCTCAGGCGGTAGCCAGGCTTAATGCAGAACCACGCTAGAGCTACTAGGACTAGAAAGTAATCCACACAGAACTGAAAATGAACAATTCTCACCTTGCTTACTGCTACTATACTAACATACTGTCCTTGACTTGTAATATACATACTGTCTGTCCTTGTATTGTTTTTATTTGTGTTTGTTAGGCAAGTGCCAAGACAAATTCCTTGTAGGTGCAAACTTACTTGGCGAAATGCCTTAGATCCCTTAGACTCTTCCCATTTCTCTTTGCATCCCCTCATTCCACCACTGGGCCCCCATTCAAATCTCCCACTAGCTGCATCTTCGGGTCTTCGAGTACTTCTGAAGGTGAGCAACTTGTGTGTGCGCAGTACGGAGCCATGTGTCTTTGGGAGTATTTGGAGACCCGAGTACTTTTTTAACATTCAAGTCAGATGCTGGAACTAGGGGCCGGTGGTGGAACGAGGGGACGGAGAGAGGAATGAGAAGGCGGGATCCAGAGCCTTCCCTCCTCTTACAGTAGGTGAGTATTTAACTTTTTTTTTTAGGATGTTACAGTTGTTCCTAAAATGTGCATGTAACTCATATTTTTTTGATTGTCAGGGATCTGCAACCTTCCAGCTGGCAGGTGGGAATACTGGAAAACGTTTTACTCTCAGACTCTCAAACAAAACATATGGCAATGTAGCACAGGGTCTTACCTGGTGGTCTAGTGAAAAATAGTACGGACGTAGCGTGTTAAAAAAATATCATTTGCAAATGTGAATACACAGTTACTTTTTATGACTTGAACTTTAAAACCTAAAAGCATATCAAATGATAACCATGACATATGCAAACGTTTTGACACCCTAGTAAATCAGTATTAAGTAAATCCCTATTGGCACATACCACAACTTGTAAATGTCTTTTGGTATAAAGTGAAAAATTCTTTCAGTTCTTGTTCTAGGGATTTTTGGCTAGTCTTCCATGCAGATCATGTCTAATTCTGAGATAATCTTAGGCCTGCTTGCATGCACAATATGTTTAAGATCTATCCGCAGATGTTTAATGATGTCAGGGAACTGTGAGGGCCATTCCAAAACCTTCAGCTTGCTTTCAAGTAGCTCATGGTGGATTTTTGGTTGGTACGCTTAGGATCAATGTCTTGTGTAGAAGCCATCCCCTTTTCAACCTTACAGCTACTTGGATGATTAGTTAACACTGGCATTTAACACTGGCATCCAGGATTTGTTGATCTTTAGTTAAATGTACGTCCCCCTCTACCTGTACAGCACTTCCTGCCACACAAACTCAAAGCATAATGGATCCCTCACCTGTTTAAATGTTGGCAAGGTAAGTAAGTAAGCAAGTAAGTAGAGAAGTGGTAATTTTCCTTATGGAAGAGCTTTTTTGAATGAGTAAAATAGATTGTCTGCCCCAGCACTACTGCATTGTCACTGGGTAAGGGGTTTTCACTTCATCAGTCAATAACACCTGTTTGCAAACGGCCTCTGCTTGTCTAGATGTTGCCTCAGACATTGACTTTTCTGATGAACCACAGGTAAATCCACATACACAAATAAAAGAACTGTCACCTGGCAGGAATCAGGATTTGATTCCTCAGGTGACAGTGCAGCGCCAAGGCTGTACAGATGCACTACTACCTCAAGGCTAGCGATGCATTCTGTTCCTATGGAGGGGGAGGAGGGCTGATAGCACAGTGCATTATGAAGTGCCATGGGAACAGTGAGGTGAGTGAAAAGAATTAAGCCCTTGAACAGTATTTGGCTGAAATGATCCACCAGGCAGATTCTCAACAAAGAAGCTTTGTGCTTTGCACATTTGCAGTAATTGCAGTAAATACATATATTGAAAGTATCTGGCTAGCTGGGCCCTATATCTTCCTGTTGAGATTACAGTACAATTTAATTAATCAGACATATGTCTTAATTCCTCCTTCATCTTATCATCCCACATGAGGCAGTCAGGGAGGAGCTAGGAAGGGGCACCAGCCAGTCTCTTCCTGTGTACACAAATAATCTGACCATGCATCCCTGGACTGCTAAGAGATTAACTATTTGTGGCCAGCATTGCAGCTAAAGCTGGAAAAAGTCTTAACTACCTGTCCACATTCAGTGTGTAAAAGAATCATGTAACCCTTTCCACACCCTACCTAGTGTTTTTGAATATAAGTACAATGAGAAATGATTTCTCAATTCAGGCAGGGCAGAGTGATGAGAGGTTGTTGGAAGTGTGAACTTATTTGTTACACATTGAGCAGGGGGAGAATGGGCAGGAAATTAATAAGGCTGCTGAGCTTCTATGCTGGTTACAAAGAGTTAATCACTCTCAGAAGTGGTAGGAGGTTATGGCCTCGGATGATTAGCTCTGAAAAACTCCTAATGTAGCCATACACCTGAAGATTATGAGCAGATTCGACAGAGACAAATTTATCTCTAATTGAATCTGATTAGTGATAATTACTGCAGGCCGATTCCCATCTAATTTCAGCATGAAATCTTCAGGGAATCGGCTGAGCCCGCCGCGTCCGCCCCGCCGCTGCCCCCCTAATGTATAAATGTGCCCCCCCCCCCGTGTGTGCATTTATACAATACCTGTCCTGTGTCATCCTCCAACGGTGTCTGTCCATCTCTCCGGGTTCTAACAACCGCATACATGCATCCACGCTGGCAGCACATAGCATCTGACGTCAGACGCTATGCACCGCCAGCGTGTGTGCATCTGTTAGAATCTGGAGAGATGGGCGGACACCGTTGAAGGCTGACACAGGACAGTTAATGTATAAATACACACACACGGGGTGGTGGTGGTGGGGGGGGGGTTGGACATTTATACATTACGGCGATAGCGGCGGGGGTTTCGTCGTTTTGTCACTTGTTCCAAAATTGTCCGTAGTACTGCTGCACACCCGACCAACCAACTTCGACCCGACATCCTGCAGCATGCGTGATTGACAATGCAACCAAATTACGTCCCAAAATTGGTCACATTGTCGGTCGGGCATGCACTTGGAGGCACTGATTTTCATCGAATTCAATTATAATAATCGAATCGGTTGGTCGATCGGCCGCCATGTCGCCTAATGTATGGCCGCCTCTACTCTCCTAGCAACAAAGACGTTTCCAACAAAGTCAGCCACATATTTTCAGTATTTTTATTGCAAAAAATGCAGATGTGAAACTACATGCTATAAACGTCATGCCTCATTGCAAGTATGCATCGGAGCTTATTAGTATATTAAAAAGGAAGCTTGTACCTCATGCATCTGAATTAATTCTTTGGGAGCAGTATTCTGTCTTTTCACTTACGCATCAATTAAATGTGTAATTTAAGCAGGGGTGCACTATGTTTATTTGATATCATAATAGCTTAATTTGTCTGTGTGTTCTCAGTAAACACATGCCTTATGCTGGGAATACACAATGAGATTTTTCAGTAAATTTACTGTCCGATCAATTTTCCGATCATTTTTCCAATCAATTCCCATTCACTTCTATGAGAAATTGATCATAAAAACGATCGAAAATCAGACATGTCGGAAATTATCTATCGAACCATCTATCTACCAAAAAATCTCATGGTGTTGTAACGATTGGTGTAGCAAACAGAAGTCTGGTTATTGTGTGATCTGCAGTATCACCAATAAATCACACACTATACCCGATTATATGGTGATCTGCAGAATCACCAATAATGCAAGTATAGCAAACAAGGTAATAGCAAGTGTACAGTGCTTGGTGCAACAGTAATACTGATGAGTTTTGGCAGAACCTCATCAGAGGAGCTGGTGGGTACTATCAGTAAGGAAGCTCACCAGTGACAAGGGCTCACTGGTGAGTAGAGTGGTCAGACAGATCGGTTCGGCAACAGACAGGAGGATACAGTACAGAATCGTCAGGCAGAAGGATAAAGGTATTTCAGGCAGAGTCAGCAACAGGATCAGATGGGCGAAAGTACAGAATCTTATAGCGTAAGAGTAGTCAGAAGAGAGCCAGAGTTATACACAGATAATCAAGCAATAATAACAGTAGTAATATCAATTCCTAGTCTTGTGTGAAATCCCTGGTTTCCTCCCAGATCAAAGCACACTGGAACTAACTAAGGTCTGAGTGCTCATACGAAGCATTCACAACAGCAGACAGTTTGCAAGTGATTCTTGGAGGCTTAAAAAGTGGAGGAGACCCCTCGGCCATGCCCACGTCCATCAGCCAATCCGAGCTGCCGAGAGCATCCTCTGACGTCAGCCGACCGGCAGGTCAGCTGACGCGCCTCCTTCCCGCATAAAGGTCCCGTCTGTGCGCGCGCGACAAAGCCACCCTAGACACCGAGGAGACAGGAGAAACGCCCGACAGGGAAACCGAAGCAGCTGCGGGGGCATCCTGACTGCCCGCAGCTGCTTCTCCCAGAATGTTACAGTACCCCCCCCCCCTTGAGGCGTGGACTCCGGACATGGTCTACCTGTCTTCTAAGGATGCGATTCATGGAACTTTTCCTTAAGTTCCTTAAGTTCCTCCGCATGCATACGATGCCCTGATGCCCAAGATCTCTCCTCAGGCCCATACCCCTTCCAGTGAACAAGGTACTGTATGGAGTTCTGCACCCACCGAGAGTCCAAAATTTGCTCTATCTCAAACTCAGGTTCTCCATCAATCACCACAGGGGAGGGGGGGAATGGAATCCACATGCACAGCAGGTTTCAACAAAGACACATGGAATGACTTCACACCTCTCATACTGGAAGGTAGGGAAATTACATATGTGACACTATTGATCTTTTTGGACACGGGGTATGGACCTATAAATCTGGGACCCAACTTTGCAGAGGTTTAAGGCCAAATGCCTGGTAGAAACCCATACCCTATCACCTGGTGCAAAATCCCACTCTACAGAGCGTCTCTTATCTGCCTGTTTTTTCTGAGTTTGGAAGGACTTTTCTAGGTTTCTTTTGACCAAACTCCAAATCTCCTTCAAGGTTCCCTGCCACTCTTCCAGGGCAGGAAAAGGAGATGATACTACTGGCAGTGGAGAGAACTTGGGCGATCTCCCCGTTACTACCTGGAATGGGGAGAAACCTGAAGAGGTGCTCTTTAAGTTATTATGGGCAAACGTAAAAATTTCACCCAGTCCAATTGAGCATCTGCCACATAGCACCTGAGGAACTGCTCAAGGGACTGGTTAACCCTTTCTGTTTGCCCATTAGTCTGTGGGTGGTAGCCGGAGGAAAATGATAGGTTCATACCTAAGTGATGACAGAACACCCTCCAGAACTTGGAGACGAACTGGACTCCCCTATCTGACACCACATTCTCCGGAATACCATGCAGCCGGAAAATGTGGTGAATGAAGAGTTCTGCCAGTTCCTGAACAGAGGGGAGTTCGTCCAGCGGAAAAAAATGGGCCATTTTACTGAACCTATCGACTACCACCCAGATGACTGTCTTCCCCTCAGATCTGGGCAGCTCACCCACAAAATCCATGGACAGATGGGTCTATGGTTGTTCAGGCACTGGTAGTGACTGTAGCGTACCCACAGGAGCACGCCTGGACGGCTTACTCCTGGCACACACAGAGCAATCTCCGACAAACTCTTTACAATCAGACACAATGGATGGCCACCAGACACATCTGTCTAACAGCTCCTGCGTTCTGGCAACCCCTGGATGCCCTGCATTCTTATGAGAATGGAAAACACGAAGAATTTTCAATCGAAACTGTAGTGGCACACAGAGAACCCCATCTGGTTTCCCTTTGGGAACCTCCTGCTGATAAGGTTTCAGAGTAGATGCCCAATCCTCCCAAGTCTCAGTAGCAGCAAGAACCACTTTCTCGGGGAGGATGCTTTCAGGAGTTGAGGACTGTATCGTCTCGGGCTCGAAACATCTGGATAATGCATCAGCCTTGACGTTCTTACTGCCCGGTTTGTATGTAACAATGAATCTGAATCTCATGAAAAACAGGGACAAACGGGCTTGTCTGGGACTGAGGCGTTTAGCCCTCTTCAATGTACTCTAAGTTCTTGTGATCGGTATAGACTGTGATAGTATGTTCAGCCCCCTCGAGCCAATGTCACCATTCCTCAAACGCAAGTTTGATGGCCAACAGATCTCGATTCCCAATATCATAATTTCTCTCAGCGGGGGAAAACTTCCTAGAGAAAAAAGGGTGCAACCTGCCCTGCAGACCTGAGTGCTGAGACAACACGGCCCCAACCCCGATCTCTGAAGCATCCACCTCAACAATGAATGGGAGAGTGATGTCCACATGTCTTAAAATGGGGGCGGAGCAGAACAATTTTTTAAGTGATGAAAATGCAGACTGAGCTTCTGCTGACCAAGCCCAGGACAGCAGAAACCTTTTTGGGGTCCATGGAGAATCCTGCGGTGGAGATTATGTACCCCAGGAAGGGAACTTCAGAAACTTCGAATAGACTCTTCTCGAGTTTAGCATACAGGGAATTTTGTCGTAGTTTCCTTAAAACATACTTCACATGTTCCCTGTGTTCAGCAATATTAGATGAGAAAATAAGAATGTCATCTAAGTAGACTAGAACGAACCACCCCAGAACCTCTCTAAAGACTTCGTTAATCAACTCCTGAAAGACGGCGGGTGCATTGCACAACCCGAAGGGCATCACAAGGTACTCGTAGTGCCCATCGGGTGTGTTGAACGCCGTCTTCCACTTGTCACCCTCTCTTATGCGAACCAGGTTGTATGCCCCTCTGAGATCAAGTTTAGTGAAGACCCCTGCACCAGTAATCTGAGCGAACAAGTCATCAATCAGAGGAAGAGGGTAACGATTTTTCACAGTCATTTTGTTCAATTCTCTGTAATCGATGCATGGCCGAAGGCCACCGTCTTTCTTTTGTACATAAAAGAAACCTGCCCCGGCCGGGGACCTAGATGGATGGATGAAACATTTGGCTAAATTTTCTTTAATATACTCCTGCATGGCAAGTTTTTCAGGCCCCGAAAGGTTATATAAATGGCCTCTAGGGGGCATACAACCTGATCTCAAGTGAATGGGGCAGTCAAAACTTCGATGAGGAGGAAGTTTGTCTTGGGACAAAAGACGTCAGAAAAATCAGAATACTGAATAGGCAACCCCTCCACTTGAACCTTGGTAGCACACACCGTGACTTTTTCCATACAATGATGATGGCAGTAGGAGGACCAGCTCAACAATTGCCTGGAACTCCAGTCAATCTGAAGGGAATGTTTTTGAAGCCACGGCATACCAAGGATCACAGTGGAGGTAGCCATCTTAAAGTGGACCAAAATTAAAAATACAAGATTTCAGAAATAAAATCTATTTTCTAAATTATAATAATAAATAGCAGCCTTTTTTCAGTTGCATGATGACAAATATAAAATATTTTACATTTATTGGAGGAACCCCCTCCCTTCCTTTCAAATTGCCGGACAAAAGCCGGCAAACTAGTGGAGCAGGTGGTGTCCAGCAATGGAGGAATTCCTAATGGCTGCCCCAGTATAACCCTAGTTATGAAAAGAGAAGGCTGAAAAGCATGCACTGAAATGTTTATAGGTTTGAAGGAGTGTTTATTTATCTTTGTACGTGTCAGAGTGGTGCAACTAAATATTTTTAATTAAAAAAAATGTTTGATTTGGGTCCGCTTTAAGTACAAAAAACTGTATCTGTTCCTTATGCAAAGCCCCTATTTGACACAACAGTACAGGAGTATGGTATACCTTAATCTATGTCTTGTGCGCTCACTTATACAATATAAACAATAATTCGCATATAAAAAACCCATAAAGCATTCAATGTTATAAAGTCCTTTTAGAGTCCAAAGACTAAATTACGTGTCCATGGATCGCTGCACCAATCATCAAGCATCAGATGTGTATAACAGTGTTCCTTTAAGATGCTGCGCTCACATGTACTTGAAATCTTCTTAAAGTTGTGTCACTCAAACGAAAGAGAAGAATAAACCATAGCGTAATACTGTATTATAACAGTGCCGCATCCCTCACACCCAGTGCCAGGAATTGATAGTGAAATCTGCCCAGGTATCCACCATCCACCAGGTCACACAGGTCCTCACCATATGCTGTGGCTGCCAGCCACAGACAGCAAAAATAGCACCTCCACAACTCTCCAGACCATGGCTTCAATTCATCAAAGGGTGTTCGATAACAAAACCCCAGTCCTTAAAATACCGCATTCGGTATTTTACACTTCACTGTGCTAATTCATCAATATTTTCCCATGTGTGGTAGAGGTTCGTTAAGTTACCGAACTACTAGGCTTCAATTCATCAAAGGCTGTTCGATAACTGCAGAGTGGTGCAGAGCAGCTTGGAATGTCCGTGTGTTGTTACAAGCTGATAACAATAGAAGGCATCCAGACATCCCTTTGTGATGTAAAGGTGTTATAGTTACTGTTATTTATACTGCCTCTGCTGCTCTGAATCTGTCGATCAGTCTTTCTTAACATTTTATTTATTTGCCACAACGTAGATGAACTTCCTGGAGACATTACAAATGCCATGCTTGGTGATTTCACCACCAGCATCTTTGCATTATCAAACAGGGCCTGAAAGGGTTACACCACCGACAGGGGCGTAGCTAGGGGTGGGCGGGGTAGGACATGTGCCCCCGGGCGCTGGGGCCCTAGGGGCGCCCAGCTGTGACCTGAGGTGTTTTTTTTATATATATTTATTTAATTATAGCGGAAGTACAGAGAAGAGGGAGAGCAGTGGGCACAGCGGTGGTGAAGGGCAGACGCCCCCCCCTTACCTCACCTTGGGGCTCCCCTCTCTCTTGCTCCCCCCTCCAGATATGAGTGGCGGGCGACAGAACACTTACCCTATTCACGGCGCATAGAAACATCTGTGCTCCGCTACTCTGGTCTAGTCTAGATCAGAGTAGCGGAGCACAGATCGGTCTACTCCTCCGGGAATAGGGTAAGTGTTCTGTCGCCCACCGCACATACCTGGAGGGGGAACCGAGAGAGAGGGGGAGCCCCAAGGTGAGGTAAGGGGGGGGGGGGTCCACCCTTCCCCACCACTGTGCCCACTGCTCTCCCTCTTCTCTGCGTACCCGCTGGGGGGGACACCTGGCTACCTATTCTGGGGATTACTATACCCCTGGCTACATATACTGGGCACATATACCCCTGGCTACATATACTGGGCACATATACCCCTGGCTACATATACTGGGCACATATACCCCTGGCTACATATGCTGGCCACATGTACCCCAGGCTACATATACAGGGCACATATACCCCTGGCTACAAATACAGGGCACATATACCCCTGGCTACATATACTGGCCACATATACCCCTGGCTACATATACAGGGCACATACACCCCTGGCTACATATACAGGGCACATATACCCCTGGCTACATATACTGGGCACATATACCCCTGGCTACATATACTGGGCACATATACCCCTGGCTACATATACTGGGCACATATACCCCTGGCTACATATACTGGGCACATATACCCCTGGCTTCATATACTGGGCACATATACCCCTTGATACATATACTGGGGATTACTATACCCCTGGCTACATATACTGGGACATATACCCCTGGCTACATATACTGGGACATATACCCCTGGCTACATATACTGGGGATTACTATACTCCTGGCTACATATACTGGGACATATACCCCTGGCTACATATACTGGGCACATATACCCCTGGCTACATATACTGAGCACATATACCCCTGGCTACATATACTGGGCACTTATACCCCGGGCTACATATACTGGGCACATATACCCCTGGCTACATATACTGGGCACATATACCCCTGGCTACATATACAGGGCACGTATACCCCTAGCTACATATACTGGGACATATACCCCTGGCTACATATACTGGGTACATATACCCCTAGCTACATATACTGGGCACGTATACCCCTGGCTACATATACTGGGCACATATACCCCTGGCTACATATACTGGGCACGTATACCCCTGGCTACATATACTGGGCACACTCGTAAGACTATTCAACCTCATCCTGAGTGCTGGCTCCTTTCCTCAGGCCTGGAGCGAAGGCCTCATAACACCCATCTACAAGAATGGGGACAGATATGATCCAGCAAACTACATAGGAATCTGTGTCAGCAGCACACTGGGGAAACTGTTTAACAGCATCATCAATAAAAGGATCCTCTCCTTCCTCACACAGCAGGACGTACTCAGCAAAAGCCAAGCTGGGTTCATGCTGGGCACATATACCCCTGACTACATATACTGGGCACATATACCCCTGGCTACATATACTGGGGACATATACCCCGGCTACATATACTGGGGGAACATATACACCTGGTTACCTATTCCGAGGACACCTATAGGTCTGGTTACTTCCACTGGGGACACCTATAGACCTGGTTACCTATACTGGGGGGCACCTATTTTGGGGGAACTGCTGCCAGATTAATTGTATTTTTGGGGAACCGCTGCTGCCAGATTAAGTGTATTTTGGGGAACAGCTGCCAGTTTATATGTATGTTGGGGTAACCACTGCTGCCAGATTATGTCTATTTTGGGGGAACCATTGCCATATTATCTGTATTCTGGAGGAACCTCTGCCTAATTACTTGTATTTTTGGTGAATGCTGTCAGATTACATGTATTTTGGGGTGAAACACTATGGCAGAGCTTAAACTTCCCTGGCAGACCTTTTACACCACTGCTAAGGTCATGTATATTTGGCTCCACCCATTACCACACCCACATTCTGTTGCGTGGTCACGCCCCTTTTTTGGCGCGGTGCGCGTAGTTCCCCCCTTAGAGGGCGCATTAATAGTCTTTGTCACCGGGCGCTGAAAGATCTAGCTATGCCTCTGACCACCGAAGGGAATCTGGGGATATATTTTGACCCATTCTCTCTGCTCACTGCTTGGGGGGTCTGAAAGCTTGTGTGGAGAAGCCTGTGTGACCTATCAGCGGCACTTGCAGGAGAACAGGGGCTGTTTCTATTGGCTTCCTGCTCCTGCTAATCATGAAAACATTCACACAGAAGGCTTTCGAAGCCTGTAACGACAGGGGAGAGCTTGAGATAAACACCGAATGTGCTAGCGAATGTGGTAACCTTGATGAATTAACATTTGTTGAGCACATGTCGGTAATTTATCTCATTGCTGTGTCATTTCAGCTTCTCATTCGGTAACAGCTTTGATGAATTAACATTTTCTAAAGTGCTTCGTTAAGTCAGCTGTTTTCAGCATTACCGAATGCGGTAATGCTTGATGAATTGAAGCCATTGTGCGTTCCCTCAAACTTAGCACCACCACCAGCATACGTGGCCTCTCACCTTCTATTTTGCTGCCCAGATTATAAGACAGCAACTGCACTTAAACGCCCAGCGGGTCTTTCTCAGCCAGCCTCAAATGGATAACTCCGTAGGAACAAAAGCTTCACATCAGCCTAATAACTGGAAAGCTCCACATAGTGTAAAACCATTCGTGTGAGGACAGCTGGGGCATGAGGCTGGCTTCTGCTGCTGGTCCTGGTGGAGGAAGCAAAGGATGGCTTCTGCTGCTGGTCCTGGTGGAGGAAGCAAAGGATGGCTTCTGCTGCTGGTCCTCCTCCAAGTAGACACACAACGACTGAAGTAAAGACAGTCAATATATTTTATTTATGAATTTATGAACATGTGTCACACATGTGCCTGGCTCTTCTACTGACCAGACCACATATGCTATTGCTCCGTTGTTATTGCCTGGTGAAGCGGGATCAAACCTGTGAAAGGTGTTGCATATTTGGAGTTCATAAATAAAATATATTGACTGTCTTTACTACAGTCATTGTGTGTCTACTTGGAGGAGGACCAGCAGCAGAAGCCATCCTTTGCTTCCTCCACCAGGACCAGCAGCAGAAGCCATCCTTTGCTTCCTCCACCAGGACCAGCAGCAGAAGCCAGCCTCATGCCCCAGCTGTCCTCACACGAATGGTTTTACACTATGTGGAGCTTTCCAGTTATTAGGCTGTTGTGAAGCTTCTGTTCCTATGGAGTTATCCATTTGAGGCTGGCTGAGAAAGACCCGCTGGGCGTTTAAGTGCAGTTGCTGTCTTATAATCTGGGCAGCAAAATAGAAGGTGAGAGGCCACGTATGCTGGTGGTGGTTCTAAGTTTGAGGGAACGCACATGGTCTGGAGAGTTGTGGAGGTGCTATTTTTGCTGTCTGTGGCTGGCAGCCACAGCATATGGTGAGGACCTGTGTGACCTGGTGGATGGTGGATACCTGGGCAGATTTCACTATCAATTCCTGGCACTGGGTGTGAGGGATGCGGCACTGTTATAATACAGTATTACGCTATGGCTTATTCTTCTCTTTCGTTTGAGTGACACAACTTTAAGAAGATTTCAAGTACATGTGAGCGCAGCATCTTAAAGGAACACAGTACAGGAGTATGAGAAAGAGGTTGTTTGCCCTGCAGTGGTGAATCATCCACTGCAGTAACAACAATCTGACGTCCCAAAGAGAGAAGAGGAAAACCAAACTTAATAGCAAAATCATAATCCATAAAATTTGCTGCGGAACCCGAGTCTATAAAGGCCTGGGTAAACTGGACTTGATCTTCCCAGGTGTTAGAACACGGGAAAAGTAAGCGACTATTTTTTAGAGGTAACACAGAATCGCCTAGGGTAGTACCTCCAGCTACACCTAGGCGATAGAGTTTTCCGCCTTCCTGGGACAGGTTTGTACCACATGACCCTTCTCTGCACAATACAGGCAGAGTCTCTCAGTGCGTCTCCTATTTTTCTCAACCTCAGAGAGCGTGGATTGTCCGATTTGCATCGGTTCGTCCTGAGGAGGAGAAGAAGGAGTAGGAGCAGAGAAAGGAACAGGGGAAGGCCTTCCTGACACTCTACCTTGAGTTTGCCTTTGGTAACGAACTCGACGGTCAAACTTGACAGCTAACGAGATTGCCTCGTCTAGTGTCTTAGGTTCTGGGTGGCTTAACATTAGATCTGCAACAGCATCAGATAACCCCGATAAAAAACAGTCTAGTATAGCATAGTGCCCCCATCTGGCTGACACCGCCCACTTTCTAAACTCAGCAGCATAAGTTTCAACAGTGTTATGACCTTATTGGAGAGTTTTGAGTTTCCTCTCTGACGTCATAGCTAAATCTGGATCATCATATATAATAGCCATTGCTTTAAAGAACTCCTGAACTGATGTTAATGCCTCATGACCAGTGGGGAGACTGTAAGCCCAAGTCTGCGAGTCACCAGACAACAAAGTTTTTAGAAAGGTAACTCGCTGACTCTCAGAACCCGAAGATACCGGGCGTAACTCAAAATATGATAAGCAACGATGCTTGAAATTCCGAAAATCAGACCGGTGCCCTGAAAATCTCTCAGGATAAGGCATCCTGGGTTCACTAACTACAGGGGATGACACTGATGCATTGGTCTTTTGAAGTCGGGTCACTACCTCAGACAATAAATTAATTTGTGTCTGTTGTGTGTTGACCAAATTTGGTAAGATCGTTCATAGCTGTGGTCAACAGTTTGACCTGAGTGCATAGTGTCTCCATAGACATTTTTGGTCTGCTGTTCTGTAACGATTGGTGTAGCAAACAGAAGTCTGGTTATTGTGTGATCTGCAGTATCACCAATAAATCAGACACTATACCTGATTAAATGGTGATCTGCAGAATCACCAATAATGCAAGTATAGCAAACAAGGTAATAGCAAGTGTACAGTACTTGGTGCAACAGTAATACTAATTAGTTTTGGCAGAACCTCACCAGAGGAGCTGGTGGGTACTATCAGTAAGGAAGCTCACCAGTGACAAGGGCTCACTGGTGAGTAGAGTGGTCAGACAGATCGGTTCGGCAAAAGACAGGAGGATACAGTACAGAATCCTCAGGCAGAAGGATAAAGGTATTTTAGGCAGAGTCAGCAACAGGATCAGATATGCGAAAGTACAGAATCTTATAGCGTAAGAGTAGTCAGAAGAGAGCCAGAGTCATACACAGATAATCAAGCAATAATAACAGTAGTAATATCAATTCCTAGTCTTGTGTGAAATCCCTGGTTTCCTCCCAGATCAAAGCACACTGGAACTAACTAAGGTCTGAGTGCTCACACGAAGCATTCGCAACAGCAGACAGTTTGCAAGTGATTCTCGGAGGCTTAAGAAGCGGAGGAGACCCCTCGGCCACGCCCACGTCCATCAGCCAATCCGAGCTGCCGAGAGTATCCTCTGACATCAGCCGGCCGGCAGGTCAGCTGACGCGCCTCCTTCCCGCATAAAGGTCCCGTCTGTGCACGCGCGCGCGCGACAAAGCCACCCTATGAGCCACTGAGAAATGCCCAACAGGGAAACCGAAGCAGCTGCGGGGGCATCCTGACTGCCCGCAGCTGCATCTCCACAGAATGTTACAGGTGTATTCCCAGCATAAGGCGGATCATAGGTGAGTCCCTAGGCATGAAGCATTCTGTAGTACTTACTGAGATAACTTATGTGCAATTTCATCCATACTATAGGTGCTAATGTATGCACATAATTGGGCACAAAATGAATGTGCCCAATTATTGGTAAAAGGTTTAGCAGTAATGAAAAATCACGAGAAATCAAATCAACAAAACAGGATTAACCACCTAAGCGGTATGGACGAGCTCAGCTCGTCCATTACCGCCAGAGGGTGCCGCTCAGGCCCTGCTGGGCCGATTTGGATCAAATAAAAAGCAGCACACGCAGCCGGCACTTTGCCAGCCGCGTGTGCTGCCTGATCGCCGCCGCTCTGCGGCGATCCGCCACGAGCAGCGGCGAAAGAGGGTCCCCCCAGCCGCCCGAGCCCTGCGCAGCCGGAACAAATAGTTCCGGCCAGCGCTAAGGGCTGGATCGGAGGCGGCTGACGTCAGGACGTCGGCTGACGTCCATGACGTCACTCCGCTCGTCGCCATGGCGACGAGGAAAGCCAAACAAGGAAGGCTGCTCATTGCAGCCTTCCTTGTTAATTCTGATCACCGGAGGCGATCGGAATTATGCTCCAGGAGCGCCCTCTAGTGGGCTTTCATGCAGCCAACTTTCAGTTGGCTGCATGAAATAGTTTTTTTTAATTTAAAAAAACCCTCCCGCAGCCGCCCTGGCGATCTCAATAGAACGCCAGGGTGGTTAAGAGAGTTTAGTGCATCAGCCCCTCAGTCTCATGCTCATATATAGAGCATCACCATCAAAGCCCACACATGGAACCTTTTGTCCACGTTCACAAAAGTCCTCCACCTCACAGATGTTGGCCATACATAGGAGACTTTTCAAAGGATCTAAGAAACAATTGAATTTTCTTGCAAATAATTGCTTGTAAGTAAATGAAAATGATTCTTTTAAGAAACAAAAGACAATATGCAATTAACGTTTTTCTTGAATATTCTTCCAGGAGTTAAATTTCCAACGTGCGTAGCAAAATAATTTTTCAGCATGCAGCAATTATAGAAGTACAAGAACATAGGGAAAAAATAGTAGCCAACTTATTTTAAATATGTTCTTGGTTTCTATTGGCTTAAAAGGTATTTTATTGATCCAGCATAAAATAACTCATTTGAGAAAACTCCTGGAGAAAAGTTAAGGGGGACATTATTTTATTAGTTACTTACCATTTGAGGTAACTTTCATCTCCTATTTATACTAACTTTTCAGCATTTTACAATTGAAAAAGTACCCAAAAGTTGGTGAAAAAGTACTATCAAATTTATTTTGAGTGTTTTCTTAATTGATCTTGGTGTAAAAGGCATTTTATGACAAGTTTTGAAAATATCACCTAGGAGAAAACTCAGGAGAAAAAGTGAATTGCATATGGGCCACTGTCTCGTAGAATTATCAAACTGGTGCTTCTTTAGATCCACTTATTTTATAGACATACAGATTGTTTCTTATCTGTGGGGGAAAAAATGAACAATGAATTTCCAATTGATATGATTATTCAGATCAAAATACAACTGATTGACATACTGTACAGTACGGTCCTCTGTGTACATTACAGCTTTATTACAGTTTATGGTAGGAAAAGTATTACTCAAGATTGATCAGGGATTTTTTTGGATTCAGGGAAAGTTCCTCTAACTTCTGTCCCAGTAACAGGAAATAAACACACTGGAAGTCTTGATTTGCCTTCCTTTGATGTGCTTTTCTTTTGCCTTTAACATTGGTAATATGTCTGAAATTGTGAAAACAATGATTTATATAATGCTACACAAATAAATAAATATATTCAATCCAAAAGGAAGCAGCAGTATTTTTAGGAAAATGTGGGTGAAAGGTTGACCACTGAATCTTGCTTAATCAAAGAAAATGTCCTATCTGCTTGTAAATAAACTTGAACATAGACATTACTTGATTGTTGTAGAGTCTGGCAGACTCTAGGTGGACAGTCATTAAGGGCAGTTCACATGGCTGGCTGGCAGCCACTGATGTCAAATGCTTTTCTGTTAATCACTGCATCACATTTTGCGCCCCTGGGGGGATACAGAACTGCGAATGCAACCAACACTAGAAGCTACATGCAGTGTCTTGAAAAATTAATTCAACCACAGTACTTGCGCAATTGCCAGCAATCGATGGTAAACACATGGAGATAAACGCGGTGGATCCTAGCGGTAAATGACGTGCATGGACGCTGGCAGTCACCTGTGTGATCTGGCCCTAATATCTGTATTTATGTAAGTAGATTATATGGCCACAGGCATCTCCTGAATTATGGCTGAATGCCCTGTGGTGCCTTTGCCTACCTGTGCTAGGAATGAGAATTCGGAAATTGTATATATTGGAATCTAACAGACGTGTGAAGGTTTCACAAACTGGAAGCTAGGGCTTTAAAACTGACTGATGAATACATAAAGCGTTTGATGGATGTTGTGTATACTGTATGTAGTGCACAGGTTTTGATAAATCAAATTTGTAACAGTTGTGATAGCCCAAGTAAATCGGAGTTTCTTTCTTTAAGTTTTAGCCTTGTTGTAGATGTTTTGAATGTTCTTCATTGTGGAATGGGATATGACAGGTGATTTAGCCCACATAGCTGTGTGTACATTTACCCCTGTGAAAAGGTGCTTGGAGATATTTATTCCCGTGTCTTATGACAGTAAGTATGTATTTGCAAAGTCCAGCCTTCTCATCCTCTGCACCTGCATCCGTCTATCTACTGGGAAGGGTTGTAAAGGATATGAATATCCTTTTGGTCTGACTAGTTATCTAATGGGAGGAAAGCTTTCAGGCTTGCCATAAACTTTATGCTGATTAAATCAGTGCTCGGCTGTGAAACTGCATGCATTTTGTCCAGGTGTCTTTAGTTCCTATTTACATCTCGACGAGATGAAGAAAAAAAAAGAACAAGTTCAGTACACACACAATAGAAGCTATGCTCATGGTTTCTGAGGGCCCAAGACTTATTGGGAAAGGAGGTAGTGAGGGTAGTGGTCAAACCCTCTGCACTCAGACACAACAGGCTGGACCTCTGCGGTATGGTTGCACACTGTAGCTCTCCTGCTGCTGTGCCAGTGCAGCCCATTTACAGTGGTGTGAAAAACTATTTGCCCCCTTCCTGATTTTTTATTCTTTTGCATGTTTGTCACACTTAAATGTTTCTGCTCATCAAAAACCGTAAACTATTAGTGAAAGATAACATAATTGAACACAAAATGCAGTTTTAAATGATGGTTTTTATTATTTAGTGAGAAAAAAAACTCAAAACCTACATGGCCTTGTGTGAAAAAGAAATTGCCCCCTGAACCTAATAACTGGTTGGGCCACCCTTAGCAGCAATAACTGCAATCAAGCAGTTTGCGATAACTTGCAACGAGTCTTTTACAGCGCTCTGAAGGAATTTTGGCCCACTCATCTTTGCAGAATTGTTGTAATTCAGCTTTATTTGAGGGTTTTCTAGCATGAACCGCCTTAAGGTCATGCCAAAACATCTCAATAGGATTCAGGTCAGGACTTTGACTAGACCACTCCAAATTCTTCATTTTGTTTTTCTTCAGCCATTCAGAGGTGGATTTGCTGGTGTGTTTTGGGTCATTGTCCTGCTGCAGCACCCAAGATCGCTTCAGCTTGAGTTGACGAACAGATGGCCGGACATTCTCCTTCAGGATTTTTTGGTAGACAGTAGAATTCATGGTTCCATCTATCACAGCAAGCCTTCCAGGTCCTAAAGCAGCAGAGCAACCCCAGACCATCACATTACCACCACCATAATTTACTGTTGGTATGATGTTCTTTTGCTGAAATGCTGTGTTTCTTCTACGCCAGATGTAACGGGACATGCACCTTCCAAAAAGTTCAACTTTTGTCTCGTCGGTCCACAAGGTATTTTCCCAAAAGTCTTGGCAATCATTGAGATGTTTTTAAGCAAAATTGAGACGAGCCTTAATGTTCTTTTTGCTTAAAAGTGGTTTGTGCCATGGATATCTGCCATGCAGGCCGTTTTTGCCCAGTCTTTTTCTTATGGTGGAGTCGTGAACACTGACCTTAATTGAGGCAAGTGAGGCCTGCAGTTCTTTAGATGTTGTCCTGGGGTCTTTTGTGACCTCTCGGATGAGTTTTCTCTGCGCTCTTGGGGTAATTTTGGTCTGCCGGCCACTCCTGGGAAGGTTCATCACTGTTCCATGTTTTTACCATTTGTGGATAATGGCTCTCACTGTGGTTCGCTGGAGCCCCAAAGCTTTAGGAATGGCTTTATAACCTTTACCAGACTGATAGATCTCAATTACAGTATTTTTGTTCTCATTTGTTCCTAAATTTCTTTGGATCTTGGCATGTCTAGCTTTTGAGGTGCTTTTGGTCTACTACTCTGTGTCAGATAGTTCCTATTTAAGTGATTTCTTGATTGAAACAGTTGTGGCAGTAATCAGGCCTGGGGGTGACTACAGAAATTGAACTCAGGTGTGATAAACCACAGTTAAGTTATTTTTTAACAAGGGGGGCAATCACTTTTTCACACAGGGCCATGCAGATTTGGAGTTTTTTTTCTCACTAAATAATAAAAATCATCATTTAAAACTGCATTTTGTGTTCAATTATGTTATCTTTGACTAATAGTTAACGGTTTTTGATGAGCAGAAACATTTAAGTGTGACAAACATGCAAAAGAATAACAAATCAGGAAGGGGGCAAATAGTTTTTCACACCACTGTATATACTGGTGTAAGTAGTACAGTTTGTTGCTCCCTGGAGACCATAGACTGATGCATGTGCATGTATTTGTTCCATAGAATGGTAGAACCAGACAGGTCTTAGCATTAATCTCAGGTTTGTTAGTATGAAAGGTTTGCTTGCTTGCTGACTGGTGTGGGCAGGGTAGGCACCCTTTAAACTTGCAGGGAACCTCAATGCTGGTGAAAGGGTTTAGTATGGAATTCTTCTGCATGCAAACCAATTTGGAAGCAAATATCCTCTATTACAAGACAAGACACAAACATTTATATTGTGCTTTTCTAATTGCGGAGTCAAAGTGCCAGAGCAGCAGCCACTGGGACACGCTCTATCGGCAGTAGCAGTGTTAGGGAGTCTTGCCCAAGGTCCCATACCAAACACAGGATCTTCTCAAAAAATTAGCATATTGTGATAAAGTTCGTTATTTTCTGTAATGTACTGATAAACATTAGACTTTCATATATTTTAGATTCAAATACACACAACTGAAGTAGTTCAAGCCTTTTATTGTTTTAATATTGATGATTTTGGCATACAGCTCATAAAAACCCAAATTTCCTATCTCAAAAAATTAGCATATTTCATCCGACCAATAAAAGAAAAGTGTTTTTGAAACAAAAAAAGTCAACCTTCAAATAATTATGTTCAGTTATGCACTCAATACTTGGTCGGGAATCCTTTTGCAGAAATGACTGCTTCAATGAGGCATGGCATGGAGGCAATCAGTCTGTGGCACTGCTCAGGTGTTATGGAGGCACAGTATGCTTCGATAGCGGTCTTAAGCTCATCCAGAGTGTTGGGTCTTGCGTCTCTCAACTTTCTCTTCACAATATCCCACAGATTCTCTATGGGGTTCAGGTCAGGAGAGTTGGCAGGCCAATTGAGCACAGTAATACCATGGTCAGTAAACCATTTACCAGTGGTTTTGGCACTGTGAGCAGGTGCCAGGTCATGTTGAAAAATGAAATCTTCATCTCCATAAAGCTTTTCAGCAGATGGATGCATGAACCCACTTTTTGAACCAGAAACAGCGGCAGAAGTGCCTGACCTGGGCTACAGAGAAGCAGCACTGGACGGTTGCTCAGTGGTCCAAAGTACTTTTTTCGGATTAAAACAACTTTTACATGTCATTCGGAAATCAAGGTGCCAGAGTCTGGAGGAAGACTGGGGAGAGGGAAATGCCAAAATGCCTGAAGTCCAGTGTCAAGTACCCACAGTCAGTGATGGTCTGGGGTGCCATGTCAGCTGCTGGTGTTGGTCCACTGTTTTATCAAGGGCAGGGTCAATGCAGCTAGCTGCCAGGAGATTTTGGAGCACTTCATGCTTCCATCTGTTGAAAAGCTTTGTGGAGATGAAGATTTCATTTTTCAGCATGACCTGGCACCTGCTCACAGTGCCAAAACCACTGGTAAATGGTTTACTGACCATGGTATTACTGTGCTCAATTGGCCTGCCAACTCTCCTGACCTGAACCCCATAAAGAATCTGTGGGATATTGTAAAGAGAAAGTTGAGAGACGCAAGACCCAACACTCTGGATGAGCTTAAGGCCGCTATCGAAGCATCCTGGGCCTCCATTACACCTGAGCAGTGCCACAGGCTGATTGCCTCCATGCCACGCCGCATTGAAGCAGTCATTTCTGCAAAAGGATTCCCGACCAAGTATTGAGTGCATAACTGAACATAATTATTTGAAGGTTGACTTTTTTTGTTTCAAAACACTTTTCTTTTATTGGTCGGATGAAATATGCTAATTTTTTGAGATAGGAAATTTGGGTTTTCATGAGCTGTATGCCAAAATCATCAATAAGAAAAACAATAAAAGGCTTGAACTACTTCAGTTGTGTGTAATGAATCTAAAATATATGAAAGTCTAATGTTTATCAGTACATTACAGAAAATATTGAACTTTATCACAATATGCTAATTTTTTGAGAAGATCCTGTAGGTGCTGGCTTACTGAACAGCAAGATCCGAGATACATGCAGACAAGGCCTGTGTCAGAGGCAGAGCCCTTTACCATTACACTATCCAGCCACTGCTGGATAGCACAACCGAAACTTGCATTCAAGTTGTTTTTATCATTACTATATGCCCAGCTTGTTGTAAGTGTCTAAATGCAGATGGTTAATGACCCAGCACCTATTCTAACTTTGCAATGGAAACAGAGGCGCCAGCAGAGTAAAAATTGATCATGGGTAAAAACAGATTAAAGTTGGGGGGGGGGGGGGCAAGGGTGGACTTACCTCCCCACATCCAAACACAACCACTTTGTATGGTTTAAACAAGATTTAATTCGTACTCCAGAACAAATGCAACGCGTTTCGCGGGTCTCTAGCCCGCTTCCTCAGGCAATAATAAAGACAGGAGTAACCAAGTACAGTACAGTGACCAAGTACAGTGACCCGCGAAACGCATTGCATTTGTTTTGGAGTACGAATTAAATCTTGTTTAAACCATACATAGTGGTTGTGTTTGGATATGGGGAGGTAAGTCCACCCTTGCCCCCCAATTTTTATCTGTTTTTATCTATGGTCAATTTTTACTCTGCTGGCGCCTCTGTTTCCATTACAATTATTGTTATCCACCTGGTGCATGGGTGAATACCCCTTCTTTCCTTCTACAGAGAGCGACTTTTTAGCCTGATTGGGGACAGGCCTAACATCCCCATAAGTGCTTTAAGTGGTTGCCTGAACCCGGCAATTCATACTTGTGAGTATATTTCTATTTGCTGTTACCTAGGCATTTCTTTATCATCAATAATACTATACACTATTGGGGGCTCTTGATTGTGTTTTTCTTTTCTTTTACTATTCTAACTTTAATCCTTCAGTCTAAGTGCCTTACAGACACACACACACACACTTCCTCAAATAACCCGATCAGTAGCTACGTGACTGCCATTTTACTACACCTTTTAGCAATCCTCACTATGACCTGATATGAAACAGGTGGTGAGTTGCAAGCTTTTGTAACCTAATACCAGAGAATGTTTAAAGGAATCCAGTACAGGTTTGTTGGCTCACACAGGCACTGCACTGCTGCCCAGCCCTTTTAAATCAGGGCCATAGTGACACCAATCCCATTTACAAATATCACAAGGAGGTTAACTGTGCAATATTTTGATGCTACAGCTGCTGACTGAAATGGTTATGTGTCACAAGTCCTGTTCCCCAGCTTTCTTCCTACCCTAGCTACTTCCAAGTGTACCTACATTCATACGTACTTTTCCGCTTTGAACTATAACTCTGATCAGAAACAAAATATATATATGTGAGTAAGAAAAGAGTACACTTTATAGTTGCTTACAGGTTCCTCAGTGTCTCATGTTGCTGCTAAGTGATGTTTCCCACATAAAGACTATTCTGCAACTTCTATTTCTGAACATCACTCCCATCACTCCAATGCAGAGTAGAGTAGAGACAAAACCAGGAACAGTCAGCAGTCTGGGACAGGGGCATTGAGCGACCCACAGAGTACCAGGGATAAGGAGAGTACACACTTTTTTCCCCTTAGGACCCTTTTCCACTAGCAATCTCAATCACAAATCACAAATGCCAGCAATTGCCATTTTTCATTAATTTTGCTATGATTTTTCATTCGCATTGCATTATTACTCTTAAAATCACTCCAGAAAGCGATTGCGATTTGCAAATCAAATCACTATATCACTATGATAAAGTAGAAACCCTAGTGATTTAAAAATCACTAGCAATTTGTGATTCAGCTGTGCAGCGTAAAAGGGCCCTTACATGCCTTTTTTCTGCTCAGAGTCAGGCGTTATGTGATTCTGATTTTTTATATGATCCAATTTTTGATTCCGATTAAAAAACATAGCAGAATGCAGTACTTTTTTTTTTTTTAATTGGAATCAAAAATCGGATTGGATAAACAAAAATCGGAATTGCATGTAGTGTGCAAGAAGCCTAATATTGAAAATAATGTGCCTTGCATCCTGGTACCCATGGTGTTCTAAAGTTTGTCCACCGTGTCATTGCAACAACCTGGTCTTCTGAAGTGCCTCTGATGTGGTACTTGAGCCACACAACCTCTTGCAACACTCCTTGCAACACTCCTGGGTAATTCAGCATTGTCGGATACATTTCAGGGTGTTGTGGACTGCTACGCTGTGGGTTGTAGGAGGTACAGTGTGTCTGTCTCTCAGCCTCCCTCTTTGAAAAGGAGATGGGAGGGTCGGAATCAAGGAACACTATCATTATCAAATTACTTTCACACTTTACTGACGTCAAAACTAAGCAGAATGAACCATGAGAGGAGGGGAAATTCCCCTCACACTTTGTCTGTTAACCCTGTGAGTAGCTCTGTGTGTGAGAGAAAGCTCTCAGCAGCTGCAGCTGCTGTCTCCTGTTTCTCTGACTGAAGTGTCCAAAGAGATCAGAGGAAATGTAACTTGTTATAAACATTTGTAATTGTCTGTGACACCACAGCTTTTCATACTGTTTTTGCTTTCAGAGAAAAATACTCTGTAGTCTGATGCAACACTGGCTGTGCATTGAAGTAGACACCCCTTCTGCAATTGATTTGTTCCAAATAAAGCTTTTAGAACATGTATTGATAGTGTTCCTTTAAATAGTCCTGACTGTCTCAAAGCTAAATACTCACCACCCGATGGAGGAAGATGGATCCAGCGACGTCTCCATGACAATAATGAGCGTTCCAGAATCCATGTTCCGGCGGGTACATGCAACGTCACATGATGGGCACGAACAGGAAGTCAAGCAATCACGGTACTTTGCGTGGAGTCTTCGGGGATCTTAAAGATCTGATGCGCCATGACTGTCGTTGTCGCCATGTGTCGCTAAACGTTGTTCAGGTAATCGCACGCCTGTACCCATGTCATGAGATCGCGGAAATGACCGCATGTCACTCAATTTTTTTTGCTGAATAATCACATAGTGGGTACAGGCCTTTAGATCGTTAAGTGTTTTTTTGATATACATTTAGCTTGGAAAGGCACAGTACCAGTTTAGGATTTACAGCTTTCATTTTTCCAGAACAAGTGAACGTTTTGTTGTTGCTTTTCTTTCTTTTTTTTTTTTTTTTTTTTTATTTCATAGGCAATAGTGCCTCAGTTTTCAGAAAATCTTGTGCCTGTATTGAACTAAATCTTTTGAGTCTTGCAATTGTATATTCAGCTACAGTTACTTCCCGGTATAATTTATCTAGATTAAACAGTTCTACCTTTTCCTGTATCATCATGGTGAGAACGGTCTAAATCTCACAGATTCCCGATCAAAAAGCCTTGCTGTCATGGGCCAATAAATAATGATGTCATTGTGTTAATTACAGACTAGTTGCTATCCTTGTAGCAAGTTAACAGGCTAAGCCTTTAAATAGCTCTGCCTTTCCATTCCAATACCAAACTGTTGCTTAGGAAATGAGTCCTGTGTTTACAAGGGGATGTTTTCTTTTGTCACATGTCCTTCATACATGCTTATTACCAGATATATACTGCACTATTTTTTAACAGGCTTAAAATGTAGCGTTCTAACTTCTTTATATTAATTCACAAATACTTTTTTTGAGCTCAATAACCACATACAGCACACGTTCGGTGCTGAACATTGTCCCCAGATGAATGTTACCATGACTTGACTTTAATCTCATGATGACATGGAGTTAGGCTGGCAACTCTGGGAACTCACTAACAATGCTGAAATCTCAGGCCAAGCAGATTGGGTTTCTTGCTCAACAGCTGAACACCACGTTGCCGAACTGGAGTTGTGCCATGAAATTGTAGTGCAACAATCAATTAACTTAATGCTGTGAATTTACAAAGGGAGTCCCTTCACAAATTGTTAATTCCAGGCGGAAGTGCAAAGTGTGTCTATACAGAGCTTGGATTCTATGATCTCATATGAAAAGGTATCTTTGTTACAAAGTGATTCTAATGCTAACTAGAAGGCCTACATTGACAGAGGCCATGGTGTGTTGGAAAATTTGGGATTAAGCGGAAGAATGGAAGCACAGCAAAGCAAAAAGCATGAGATAAGACTGGAGCATAACAACTATACAACTAATAGCCAACAGAAGTAACCTAAAGCTGATAAAATATGGCAAGTCAAAGCCTCACAACTCACACCAAGACACAATCATGTCAAACAGCCAAGTATCTGAAACCACCTAATCTTCTTGCAAGCAGGTGCAATCTGACGTATGCAGTTCCTGGGAAGAAAATGTGGTTAGAAATTGACCCCCATGTATGAATGTAATTCTAGAGATCCAGCTTAATATATTTACCAAAATCAAACCAATGGGCATAGCACTACCTCGTTATGTTTCCTTGTGGCCCTTTAGTGTGACTTTGAATATAAATAGGTAGGTAGAAATTTGAATGCATTGAGTTAAATAGAAACTCTTATTAAAAGCCTAGCAGTGAAATAGTTGCCAGAAATGCCTTCATAGATGCTAAGGAAGGCAGTTCATAACTTCAAAACAAAATGTAGCATGCAGAGCAGAACCTGCTAGCTGTGAGGATGGCAGAACTGCTCTACAAAAAACAGTTTTTGACCAACTTACAGCAATTTGGGTTACATTCAATGCTTGTGCTTATAGCAATAACATACAGTTTGGTATACAAGACTTCACAGAATTCCCATCTTTTTGTTTGTGCTATTGATTCATTGCTTACCAAGAAGTCTGCAAGAAGTAAAACTTCCTGCATATCATTGTCTCCAGGTTTCCTGCAATGACGCATTTGTTATACAGTGCAGTAGTGTATGTGTGTGGGAATGCCACAGATGCAATGTTTTTCCATTCACACTAAATACTCCTAAAATAGCCACTTTCTGCCAGAAAGTTGTTCTGGTGCATTATATGTTCAGATCCACGGGACAAACAGATATGTCTGTGGCAAACAACCTTTAAAATACTTGTAATGTATATTGCTTTTGTTAGCAAAAGGGAAATTACACTTTTAAGCAGAATTGCAGTTCACATTTCACTACCCTGTATATTAGCTATCCTATTAAAACTACTTTAAAAAAAAATGTCTCAGGTGTTTATTAACCACTTGAGGACCTAGGGCTTTCTACCCCTTAAGGACCGGCCACTTTTTTTCCATTCAGACCACTGCAGCTTTCACGGTTTATTGCTCGCTCATACAACCTACCACCTAAATGAATTTTGGCTCCTTTTCTTGTCACTAATAAAGCTTTCTTTTGGTGCTATTTGATTGCTCCTGCGATTTTTACTTTTTATTATATTCATCAAAAAAGACATGAATTTTGGCAAAAAAATGATTTTTTTAACTTTCTGTGCTGACAGTTTTCAAATAAAGTAAAATTTCTGTATACATGCAGCGCGAAAAATGTGGGCAAACATGTTTTTGATAAAAAAAAACCCATTCAGTGTATATTTATTGGTTTGGGTAAAAGTTATAGCGTTTACAAACTATGGTGCAAAAAGTGAATTTTCCCATTTTCAAGCATCTCTGACTTTTCTGACCCCCTGTCATGTTTCATGAGGGGCTAGAATTCCAGGATAGTATAAATACCCCCCAAATGACCCCATTTTGGAAAGAAGACATCCCAAAGTATTCACTGAGAGGCATAGTGAGTTCATAGAAGATATTATTTTTTGTCACAAGTAAGCGGAAAATGACACTTTGTGAGAAAAAAAAAAAAAAGTTTCCATTTCTTCTAACTTGCGACAAAAAAAAATATGAAATCTGCCACGGACTCACCATGCCCCTCTCTGAATACCTTGAAGGGTCTACTTTCCAAAATGGGGTCATTTGTGGGGTGTGTTTACTGTCCTGACATTTTGGGGGGTGCTAAATTGTAAGCACCCCTGTAAAGCCTAAAGGTGCTCATTGGACTTTGGACCCCTTAGCGCAGTTAGGCTGCAAAAAAGTGCCACACATGTGGTATTGCCGTACTCAGGAGAAGTAGTATAATGTGTTTTGGGGTGTATTTTTACACATACCCATGCTGGGTGGGAGAAATATCTCTGTAAATGACAATTTGTTAATTTTTTTTACACACAATTGACCATTTACAGAGATCTTTCTCCCACTCAGCATGGGTATGTGTAAAAATACACCACAAAACACATTATACTACTTCTCCTGAGTACGGCTATACCACATGTGTGGCACTTTTTTGCACCCTAACTGCGCTAAAGGGCCCAAAGTCCAATGAGTACCTTTAGGATTTCACAGGTCATTTTGAGAAATTTCGTTTCAAGACTACTCCTCACGGTTTAGGGCCCCTAAAATGCCAGGGCAGTATAGGAACCCCACAAATGACCCCATTTTAGAAAGAAGACACCCCAAGGTATTCTGTTAGGAGTATGGTGAGTTCATAGAAGATTTTATTTTTTGTCAAAAGTTAGCGGAAAATGACACTTTGTGAAAAAACACAATTAAAATCAATTTCCGCTAACTTGTGACAAAAAATAAAATCTTCTATGAACTCGCCATACTACTAACGGAATACCTTGGGGTGTCTTCTTTCTAAAATGGGGTCATTTGTGGGGTTCCTATGCTGCCCTGGCATTTTAGGGGCCCTAAACCGTGAGGAGTAGTCTTGAAACGAAATTTCTCAAAATGACCTGTGAAATCCTAAAGGTACTCATTGGACTTTGGGCCCTTTAGCGCAGTTAGGGTGCAAAAAAGTGCCACACATGTGGTATCGCCATACTCGGGAGAAGTAGTACAATGTGTTTTGGGGTGTATTTTTACACATACCCATGCTGGGTGGGAGAAATACCTCTGTAAATGGACAATTGTGTGTAAAAAAATCAAAAGATTGTCATTTACAGAGCAGTAGGAGAACAGAGGCGCCAGCAGGATAAAAGTGGATAAAAACTTTAAAATTTGCTGGGAGGAAGTGGTGGACTTACCTCCATAAAGCAGACACGAAAGACTGTCTGAATAGTAGTCACATTTATTAATTAGTACCCCAAAACAGTGCAACGCGTTTCGCAGGCCCAGCCCGCTTCATCAGGCAATAAAAATGGGGACAAGACAGAATTTCAGCAATAGCAGGTGTAGCGCCTCAGTGAGGGGCTACACCTGCTATTGCTGAAATTCTGTCTTGTCCCCATTTTTATTGCCTGATGAAGCGGGCTGGGCCTGCGAAACGCGTTGCACTGTTTTGGGGTACTAATTAATAAATGTGACTACTATTCAGACAGTCTTTCGTGTCTGCTTTATGGAGGTAAGTCCACCACTTCCTCCCAGCAAATTTTAAAGTTTTTATCCACTTTTATCCTGCTGGCGCCTCTGTTCTCCTACTGCTATACCGTGTCCACCCCTGGTGGAGGGGTGATCTACCCCCTTTCGCATCTACAGAGAGCGACTTCTTATCCCTGAGTGAGGACAGGTCTAATCTCCTCACCTGCCTATACAGTGGTTGCCTGTGTGGTAACCCATGTTTGTGAGTATAATTTTCTCACGATAACCTTTACTTCATTTATGCTTAACATACTACACTATATTGGGCTCTCGGTTTCTCTACTCTTTGTCATTTACAGAGGTATTTCTCCCACCCAGCATGGGTATGTGTAAAAATACACCCCAAAACACATTATACTACTTCTCCCGAGTACGGCGATACCACATGTGTGGCACTTTTTTGCACCCTAACTGCACTAAGGGGCCCAAAGTCCAATGAGTACCTTTAGGATTTCACAGGTCATTTTTGTTTCAAGACTACTCCTCGCGGTTTAGGGCCCCTAAAATGCCAGGGCAGTATAGGAACCCCACTAATGACCCCATTTTAAAAAGAAGACACCCCAAGGTATTCCGTTAGGAGTATGGTGAGTTCATAGAAGTTTTTATTTTTTTGTCACAAGTTAGCGGAAATTGATTTTAATAGTTTTTTTTCACAAAGTGTCATTTTCCGCTAACTTGTGACAAAAAATAAAATCTTCTATGAACTCACCATACTCCGTACGGAATACCTTTGGGTGTCTTCTTTCTAGAATGGGGTCATTTGTGGGGTTCCTATACTGCCCTGGCATTTTAGGGGCCCTAAACCGTGAGGAGTAGTCTTGAAACCAAATGTCGCAAAATGACCTGTGAAATCCTAAAGGTACTCATTGGACTTTGGGCCCCTTAGCGTACTTAGGGTGTAAAAAAGTGCCACACATGTGGTACCGCCGTACTCAGGAGAAGTAGTATAATGCGTTTTGGAGTGTATTTTTACACATACCCATGCTAAGTGGGAGAAATATCTCTGTAAATGACAATTGTTTGATTTTTTTACACACAATTGTCCATTTACATAGAAATTTCTCCCACCCAGCATGGGTATGTGTAAAAATACACCCCAAAACACATTATACTACTTTTCCTGAGTACGGCGGTACCACATGTGTGACACTTTTTTGCAGCCTAGGTGCGCTAAGGGGCCCACCGTCCTATTCACAGATCATTTTGAAGCATTTGTTTTCTAGACTACTCCTCGCGGTTTAGGGCCCCTAAAATGCCAGGGCAGTATAGGAACCCCACAAGTGACCCCATTTTAGAAAGATGACACCCCAAGGTATTCCGTTAGGTGTATGGCGAGTTTATAGAAGATTTTATTTTTTGTCACAAGTTAGTGAAAAATGACACTTTGTGAAAAAAAACCAATAAAAATTAATTTCCGCTAACTTTTGACAAAAAATAAAATCTTCTATGAACTCGTCATACACCTAACAGAATACCTTGGGGTGTCTTTTTTTCTAAAATGGGGTCACTTGTGGGGTTCCTATACCGCCCTGGCATTTTACAGGCCCAAAACCGTGAGTAGTCTGGAAACCAAATGTCTCAAAATGACTGTTCAGGGGTATAAGCATCTGCAAATTTTGATGACAGGTGGTCTATGAGGGGGCGAATTTTGTGGAACCGGTCATAAGCAGGGTGGCCTTTTAGATGACAGGTTGTATTGGGCCTGATCTGATGGATAGGAGTGCTAGGGGGGTGACAGGAGGTGATTGATGGGTGTCTCAGGGGGTGGTTAGAGGGGAAAATAGATGCAATCAATGCACTGGGGAGGTGATCGGAAGGGGGTCTGAGGGGGATCTGAGGGTTTGGCCGAGTGATTAGGAGCCCACACGGGGCAAATTGGGGCCTGATCTGATGGGTAGGTGTGCTAGGGGGTGACAGGAGGTGATTGATGAGTGTCTCAAGGTGTGATTAGAGGGGGGAATAGATGCAAGCAATGCACTGACGAGGTGATCAGGGCTGGGGTCTGAGGGCATTCTGAGGGTGTGGGCGGGTGATTGAGTGCCCTATGGGCAGATAGGGGTCTAATCTGATAGGTAGCAGTGACAGGGGGTGATTGATGGGTAATTAGTGGGTGTTTAGGGTAGAGAATAGATGGAAACGCTGCGCTTGGGTGGTGATCTGATGTCGGATCTGCGGGCGATCTATTGGTGTGGGTGGGTGATCAGTTTGCCCGCAAGGGGCAGGTTAGGGGCTGATTGATGGGTGGCAGTGACAGCGGGTGATTGATGGGTGATAGGTGATTGGCAGGTGATTGACAGGTGATCAGTGGGTTATTACAGGGAAGGACAGATGTAATTAATGCACTGGCGAATTGATAAGGGGGGGGTGTCTGAGGGCAATCTGAGCGTGTGGGCGGAAGATTGGGTGCCCGCAAGGGGCAGATTAGGGTCTGATCTGATAGGTAACAGTGACAGGTGGTGATAGGGGGTGATTGATGGGTGATTGATAGGTAATTAGTGGGTGTTTAGAGAAGATAACAGATGTAAACGATACATTTGGGAGGTAATCTGACGGCGGGTTTGCGGGCGATCTAATGGTGTGGGTGGGTGATCAGATTGCCCGCAAGGGGCAGGTTAGGGGCTGATTGATGGGTGGCAGTGACAGGGGGGTGACAGGGGGTGATTGATGGGTGATAGGTGATTGGCAGGTGATTGACAGGTGATCAGTGGGTTATTACAGGGAAGAACAGATGTAATTAATGCACTGGTGAATTGATAAGGGGGGGTCAGAGGGCAATCTGAGCGTGTGGGCGGGTGATTGGGTGCCCGCAAGGGGCAGATTAGGGTCTGATCTGATAGGTAAAAGTGACAGGTGGTGATAGGGGGTGATTGATGGGTGATTGATGGGTAATTAGTGGGTGTTTAGAGGAGAGAATAGATGTAAACAATGGATTTGGGAGGTGATCTGATGTCGGATCTGTGGGCGATCTATTGGTGTGGGGGGGTGATCAGATTGCCCGCAAGGGGCAGGTTAGGGGCTGATTGATGGGTGGCAGTGACAGGGGGTGATTGACGGGTGATTGACAGGTGATTGACAGGTGATTGACAGGTGATCAGGGGGATAGATGCATACAGTAAACAGGGTGGGGGGTGGTCTGGGGGGGGGTGGTCTGGGGAGAATCTGAGGGGTGGGGGGTGATCAGGAGGGGGCAGGGAGCAGGGGGGGGATAAAAAAAAAATAGCGTTAACAGATAGTGACAGGGAGTGATTGATGGGTGATTAGGGGGGTGATTGGGTGCAAACAGGGGTCTGGGGGGTGGGCAGGGGGGGGTCTGATGGGTGCTGTGGGCGATCTGGGGCAGGGGGGGGGGAGAAATCAGTGTGCTTGGGTGCAGACTAGGGTGGCTGCAGCCTGCCCTGGTGGTCCCTCGGACACTGGGACCACCAGGGCAGGAGGCAGCCTGTATAATACACTTTGTAAACATTACAAAGTGTATTATACACTTTGTATGCGGCGATCGCGGGGTTAACATCCCGCCGGCGCTTCCGTATAGCCGGCGGGATGTTGCGGCGGGCGAGCGGTGACAGGCGCCGGCGGAGGATCGCGTCACGGATGACGCGATCGCTCCGCCCATGCCCTTAGAAGGACCGCCGCCTCTGTGGGTGAGCCGGTCCTTCAGGGCTCCACTTCCCGGCCGCCTCTGTGCGTTAGGCGTCGGGAAGTGGTTAAAACTTACTTTTCTTCTCTCCTGGAGCCTTATCATATGACCCAACTGACTGGAGGCCACATTGCACCGTCAGGGGACTTTTCCTTTGATGTAAGCAGAGGAGGATATATAGCTTCTTCCAGTGCTATTATTATTTAGGGCCGTTTCACACTGGCATTTTAAAGCCAAACAGATTTGGTAAAGCGGATCCAGTCTCCGCTTCACCAGATCCCTAAGGCTTGTTCACACTGGCAAGTGGATCCGTAAAAATGGATCTGATCACCGGTCGATTGGATCCGTTTTCACTCTGTTGCCACTCTGGTCTTCCAATGAGCGGGCAGTGAGGGAGGGTTCACTTACCCAGGCTTCCATCTTCCTGCAATTGCGTCCCAAGTCGCATCATGTGACTACCATGCTTCCTCCTCCAACCCGGAAGGAGAAAGCATGGTAGTCACGTGACGCAACATGGAACGCAACATGGAACGCAACAGGAAGACGGAAGCCTGTGTAAGAAACCCTCCCTCACCTCCCGCTTACATTTGTATCCCCGCAGACCCCCACCCCCAGTAGAGCGTCCCACATCCCCGCAGACCAACACCCCCATTGGAGCATCCCCACATCCCCCCCAGACCCTCACCCCCAGTGGAGTGTCCCCACATCCCCTCCACAACCCCCAATGGATTTTGCCCCTGAACGGTCCGGTGGGAAGAAACATTACATTCTCCCATTACCCCCAATGTAGGGTTTCATCTTCCGTTTCTGGTCTGCTTGATTTTATGTACAGTAACATTGTTTATTTTAAAACTATATGGGATGGATTTGGAGAAATAGTGTATTTTTTCACTTTTCCTTGTTTTTCCCTTTAAAATGCATAGAAAATAAATTAATCACTGAAGACAAGTATAAACACTCCAAAAAGCCTAATTTGTGACAACCCCCACCCCCCAAGATTTAGATCATTTAGCTGTAAAGTTATTGAGCGCTGAAATGTAAAAATTGCTTCCCTCCTTAAAGCGGACCCAAAACAAACATTTTTTTTAATTCAAAATATTTAGTTGTACCACTCTGACACATACAAAGATAAATAAACACTCCTTTAAGCCTATGAGCATTTCAGTGCATGCTTTTTACCCTTCTCTTTTCATAACTAGGGTTATACAGGTGGCAGCCATTACTTCTGAGCTTAGTAGGAGGTTTTAGATCATGGGTGTGTTTGTCATCAGCTACCCTCCCTCACAGGGGTGTCGTCTATGTGAAATCTCACACAAGCTGAGATCACCTCACCTGTGGCATCATCAGTAGCCGTCTGTGTTTTGTTTTTGTTTTTTATAACCTCCACTAGTCTGCCGGATTCTGTCCCGGCAATATGAAAGGAAGGAAGGGGTTCCTCCAATAAATGTAAAATATTTTATATTTGTCATCATGCAGCTGAAAAAAGGCTGCTATTTATTATTATAATTTAGAAAATAGATTTCATTTCTGAAATCTTGTATATTTAATTTGGGTCCACTTTAAGGTGAAAATCACCCTTGGGCTGAAGTGGTTAAGAGTCCCATCTAATTTTTATATGAACTGCAAACCGGGTTAGGCCCGGTTCACATTAGCGGGCGCCGTCCGGAATCGCCGTGCCGGAGCCGGACCGCATGCGGGACGGACGGAACGGACGCACGGCATAGCAATGAAAGCCTATGCGTGCGTTCACATGCGTCAGTTTCGTCCGGACCGGATCCGGACCGGATCCGGACTCCGGCATAAGACCCAACATGCGCTATTTTTTGGTCCGGCTCCTCCGGCAGCCGTATCCGGGGCGGAGCCGGACTGCACCATCCGGCCAATACAAAGCAATGAAAACCGGAGAGCGCACAACACACTGGCTAAAAATCCGGATGTTCTACCCCACTTCCTATGCGGATTGTTGCGGCGATTTTGGATGGGGACACATGGGCAAGTATTTTGGAGTGGATCAGCAGTGACTTTAAACGAGCTGGAGATGTTGGCAGCATGTCGGAGGTGGAGGTGAGTGCTAAACAGCGGAGGGCCTGATTCCACAGGTCCCCCTTCTGCTGACCTCCCAGACCCCAACATTTTATTTGGTTTGTACTAACTTTTGCCAAACGGATCCGGATCGCATCCTGATGAACACCTGATGCAACCTGACCGGATCCGGATCGGATCCGGATCAGAACCGTACGGTTCCGATCCAGATCCGGTCCGGATCCGGTCAGGTCATCCGGTCCGTTTGGCAGAGAACCGCAAGTGTGAACCGGGCCTTACAGTGACAAAACTGTCAGCAGGTTGTATAGCAACATATCTGCAGATCTGAACAGGTATGCTTTTAAAAATGTTACAAAATATGTTTTTGTTCAGGATCCAGAGCGTCAAAGATGTTGCAATGACCACAACAGCTATATAGTCTTTCCACATTACTATGCAAATGACGTATGTGTCTAATGTGTGTAATGAGAGAGGCAGCGATAACTAGCACTACACTAAAAAACAAATAGCGATAGTACGTCATTTAATTTTGTAACTTTGTAAAATAAATGTCTACGTATTCCAGGTTACTGCATTCAAATTTGATTTTATATGATTGGCTCAGTTGGGGAAAAAATGTTACAATAAATATGATACTATAGTATTCCACCAATAAAAATTTGTAGCTGAAAGTCCTCCAGAAAACTGTCTTGCTGCTGTGTTACAACTGAAGCCAGTAATATGGGCAATGCCATGGGTCCATCAAAGTGGCTTATAATGAGGACATTCAGGCACAACTGTCCAATCAGCAGCATTGTTTGAAGAGTGATACACCATTGAATGGACACCTGAAGTGAAAGGAATAATACTTTTAGCCATTGACATTGAACAAGCATGCAGATAAGGTGTTTGACTGGATTAGCCGCATGCTTGTTTCAGGTGTGTGATTGTGACGCTAGTGATGTCAGAAAGCTTAGCAGGACTGACAGGGAACTGGTATTGTTTAAAAGGAAATAAATATGGCAGCCCCCATATCCCTCTCGCTTCAGGTGTCCTTTAACAGAGACTGTGATCATCTGATGGAAATACATTGAGTTTGGTTTTAAAGAAGCAGGTGCAATTTGAATGGCTTTCAGGCACATATTCTTACATTTAGCATCCAGCTAAGTGTTACGTTGATGTCTTTTCAGCCCACTACAAAAATATTGATACTTCTCCATAACTTAAGTAGGTACATTGTTCCTCTACTGCTGCAAGCCCTGCAAGAGTAGTGTCATCTAATTGCAGTGTCATAAAGTGTCACGTAATAAGAAGTTAAATAATTACCATATTTTGCCATATTTTTCGCTCTGGACCATAAGACACAGGTTTACAGGAGGAAAACCAGGAACAAATATTTCAAAACTGGAGCATCTTTAGGGTGCAGGGGTGTCTTTAGGAGTTCCTCCCCCCCCCCCCACCTAATAGTGATCCCCCTGGACTCTTACAGTGTAGCGGCAGCAGAGCTCACTCACCTATCTAACCACCACACTCCTTATTGTCTGTGTCCTTCTATCTTCATCCTCAATGGCTCCCCCTCTCTGTGACTTACTGGCGCCCTTGTCCGTAAGTAGGCAGGGAAAGGGGGAGAGACTGCTTAGGAGGCAGGCCTGGTGCCGGCCCCCTGTTATATATTATTTGGTCCATAAGATGCACAGTCATTTTCTACCCACTTTTTTCGGTGGGGGAGTGCATCTTATGGAACAAAATATACCGTATATGACACTTTCTCTTTTGCAATTGTTGTATGTGGTGTTGTTATTATCATTATTATCATTATTTTATGTCTTTATATAGCATCACTAACTGTGTCTCAGAGAAGCACACAGTGTAATACCATAGTCATTGTCTAATTTCTCAAAGTGCACAAATGGTTCTACACCAAAAGAAGTAATTGAAAGCTCTTTTATTGCATGAAGTTGGCAGCAGTGACAGACTGCTGTTTTGGGCAGTAGTCTGTCACTGCTGCCAACCTCATGCAATAAAAGAGCTTTCAATTACTTCTGGTGGTGCTAACCCTTTTGTGCACTTTGGATTGGTACACCTCGAGAGACACCGGGTGGTAGTCTTGGCACACCATCACTATGAACATGTGTGCTCCTTAACCAGTGGAGCTGTGATAGTTGAATTTCTCTACCATAGTCCAAGACCAATTACAGGGGACCAGTAACCTTATCAATACGTGTTTGGGATGTGGGAGGAAACCGGAGTACACGTAGAAAGCCCATGCAAACACAGGCAGAACATACAGTACAAATTCCATGCAGATCATTTCATGGCATTGTAAGGCTGGAGTACTATCCAGTCTATTGTTGTCTTGCTTTTAAAATTGTTGGTAGAAGTGATGACCTGCCATTATCTTCTGTTTTAGGGCTGGTTCAGACAGACGTCTGCGTGGCGTCGCGTTTGGGGGCGTTGCGCCGTCTGCGCGGTCAGGCTTTCAGTAGCCTTCGCGTCACGTTCCGATGCGTCAGGTTTTTTTATTCCCCTACGGGGACATTAGCCGTCACGGTTGGCCGCCCCCTGGATGCTACATGTCTTCAGGGGCAGCTCGAACGCTAGCGAAAATCGGGACCCGAATGCTGCGATCGTGCAAACACGCGCAAAAGCTCGGTGTAAATGCTCCCATTCACTTGAATGGGAGCGTTTACCGCGACGTTCCGAACGCTTGCGGTAAACGCTCTGCAAGCGTCTGTCTGAACGAGCCCTTAAGAATGTAATGCCTTATTTTGCAGTGCTTTTAGTAAAGGAATTTTAGGTTTCCACTACAAAAAAAAATCCTAATTGTGTTTGCTGTTTATTTTAGCACATGTGCTATAAAAAGCTCTAAGCCGGTTTCTGTCAACCCTACTTACATACAGCATTGTGCTTTCTGCTCATGCAGTTACTTTCTGTGATTTCATACTGCTTCTATTCTATTCCAGTATGTCCTCACACTAAAATCATATAATTATTATAATTCATAATTAGAATTTATATAGCACCGAGATTTTTTGCAGCACTTTATAGGTTATATAGTCTTGTACATAAAATTCCAGCATGACGTCATCTGATTCCATTCTTTTCAATGGGACAATAGACACCAGAAACGAGCATGTTGGACATTTTCAACTCTTACATTGCTCTATTGTAGTCTGATCACATTTTTGACCCTGCTCTTCCATTGTACGCACATTAAATTGTGGTGATTTGTTGCTGGAAAACACACAAAGTTTGGGCTGGCTCACACTATGGACTTGATCGCTTGCAAACCTTTGCTTATTACGTGAAGTAACGCTGTTCGCATGCAAACCTGATAGCAGTTATCACACTTTAGTGAATCAAGCCCCTGAGTGTTTTGACCTTTAAAAAAAAAAAAAAAATTGCTAGCGTTTTTAAAAACGCTGTAAAAGTGCTTGTGTAATGAAATCCTATGTTAGGGCTGGTGCACACCAAGAGCGCTTCTGAGTAAACGCCAGCGTTTGAAAAGCACTTGGCTAATGTATTTGAATGGGATGGATCACACCAGAGCGATGCGATTTTCTCCCAAACGCAAATGCAGGCCCTGCAGCATTTCTGCTGATTTCTAAGGCGATTCAGCCTCAATGTTAAATATAGGAAAATGGAAAATCGCTCTGAAAAGCGCTAGATAAGAGTGATTTTCCAAGCCTTTTTGTTACAGAAGCTGTTAAATTACAGCTCTACTGTAACAAAAAACTAAAAAAAAAAAAAAAGCTACACCAAAGCTGCTCCAAAGCCATGATTAGAAAATCACTAGGCACATGCCTAGAATCGCCTAGAAAAATCACTTCAAAAAGCGCTGAGCATTTGCAATTACAGTAGCTCTTTTTGGTGTGCACTGGCCCTGAGTGTTCTCACATGAGCAATGAGCTTTTTTCCAGTCCTGCACCATTTTCTAGGTGATTGCGCTTCAATGCGAGGTATAGGAAAAATCTCAACTAGCTTTAAAGTACTTGAACTGTGATTTTGTGACCGTATTCAGGCAAATTTGCTTTAAATGGCATTCAGTTCCGAGTCAAAGAGTGCACTACCAGTTTGTCTGCACACAGAAAATCACAAATCGCAAAATGAAAACGTATACAAAATCGCTTGCAAAAAATGCAAATCACACAAAAAACGCCGGTAATCGATTCACAAAATCACTAACAAAAGCGGTTAGCCCTTTGATTTGTAGTGTGAACTAGGCCTGAGACTTGCACAAATAGGGTAATGTAATTATTATATATTTATTGTATAAATTGATTTCCCTAGAAAGAAGAATACACATTAACACGTACAAAATCATAAGCTGTTGCAGAGAAGGGAAAAACATAATCCCAGCAGAGATCTTCAGGACAAATGTACAAGCGATTATTTTTACCGTGTCACTGCTGCCTGAAACGGAGCCATCTGACCCTGTTATATGTGCCTGACCTTTGCCATGCTTAATTAACAGTAGTTAGAGGCCAACAGCAGGCTAAAGAAAGTTCTGTATGAAATGCACTTGTAATGAACAAATCATATTTGCTAGTCGTGCTGAGAATACATGCTTTATTGATCCAGAATGAGAGCCCTTTTCTGTACACACTGTAGTTTTCTTTGATCCCGTTAACTCCATACTTCAAATTTTGAATCATAGCAGCAGAAAGAGGTCACTGTAAGGTGGCATATTACAGCTCAGCAGACTTCAGTATAATAAAGACAACCCCCCCTCCCCCCCCCTGGCGCCCCATTAGTATTCAAGCTGTCCGATATATGAACTTTTTGGGCAATGTTGCTTATTCAAGAGAGACAGTGAAAAAGAATCATAGCTATTATTGTGATTGTGATCTTTGGGCCTCACTTTTTGTTATAGTCCTTATAAAATTATTAAAATGGGCATGAAGTCAGAGGAGTGACAGATATAAACATTGATGTGGCTTTATCTTCCCTCTTGATACTAAAGTGGATGTGCTCCGAGTCATCCTTTCACTTGATGCTAATAAAGCATTTGACTCTGTTGAGTGGTCATATCTGCTACAGGTCCTGGAGAGATTTGGGTTTGGCCCCGGATTTCGTAAATGGATCACAATCCTTTATAACAAACCAATGGCAAAAGTTAGGGTACACCAGACAATATCTCAATCACTAAAAATAACGAGAGGGACCAGACAAGGATGCCCCTTGTCCCCACTATTGTTTGCACTGGCAATAGAGCCTCTAGCCCAAGCAGTCCGCCAATCTGAACGAATACATGGCCTCTCTATTAATCATATAGAAGAGAAAATATCCTTATATGCAGATGATATGTTAATTTATCTAGCAGATCCTGGCCCCTCCTTGGCAGAGGTTCTAGAGCTATATGAGCAATTTGGACAAATATCTGGACTTACAATTAATTGGAATAAATCAGTGCTGTTCCCTTTAGATAATATAAATCACTCCACTATCTGCCCTGATTCCAAATTACAAGTCGTAGATAAATTTAAATATCTTGGAATCTGGATACATAAAAATATAAACAGCTATGTAGATAACAACCTGATCCCCCTTATAAAGCACACTGAATTAAAACTTAAAAACTGGATGGCACTTCCTCTGAATTTAATAGGTAGAGTCTCCTCAATCAAAATGATTTTAGCTCCAAGAATACTTTATGTACTCCAAATGGCACCTGGCTGGGTGCTACAAAAACACTTTAGGAAACTGGACTCTATGGTTTCTTCTTACCTCTGGAATGGTGGTTCCCCTAGGCTAGCGCTTGCAGTCCTCAGACTCCCCACCTTACAGGGAGGTCTTGCACTACCTGACTTTTATGCATATTATTTGGCGTCCCAGCTAGTCCCAATTGCTAATTGGTTAAGTCCATGTAGGACAGACTCAGCTATGAACACTGAAGCGGACATTGCATCATCTTATGAAGCATTATGTAATGCAATATATAGAGGATCAGTACCAACTGGGGATAAGGGTACATCTCTCATCAAAAATACGATAAAAATATATCAAAAAACGCAAAAATTATGTGACCCATTGCCAATGGCCATGTCGCCCAGCTCCCCACTCTGGTTTAATAACAATTTCCCAGAGCTACTCACAATACCTGATGTACCGTTCTGGTGCAGGCATAATATTAAATATGTTAACCAATTGTACTCTGGTGGCATTTTCAAAGATTTTACAACACTTCGTCAAGAATACAACCTACCTCGACACTCATTGTTTAGATACTTTCAATTGAGGCATGCCATCAGAGCACAGTTGGGCCTACAACAAGTACCCCTTATACCGTCCCCTTTAGAAACACTATTACTAGATAAAGACTCAACAAAGCAAATTCCAAAGTATTACAACTTTATTATGACATATAAATACACAACTAAACGGGGTTCATATCGGGATAAATGGCAACATGCAGATCCTGAAATCACAGAGTCAAACTGGGAGGAACTTCAAACCACATACTTTGGTACAGCTATAGCGGCCAAGGATAAAATTATACAAGTAAAATGGTTACATCAAGCATATTTATCCCCTAACCGCTTGGCAAAAATGAACCCAGCCCAGAGTGACACATGCTTTAAATGCAGAGCCCCTAACGCAGACTTTATGCACTCGGTATGGACTTGTCCACAAGTGCAGAAATACTGGAAATCAGTGACTCACTTTCTATCTGTCAAAATAGGACTACCGGTCGTTCTGTCACTCCAAATATGTATGTTGGGTATACTGGGCGACATGGCCTGCGGAAAATACAAAAAATTCTGATTAGAATCTTATTATACTATGCGAGGAAAGCTATAACATCACGGTGGAAACAGCATAATCCACCATTACTTAAAGAATGGATAAAAATGGTCAATGATGCAATACCACTGTATAAACTCACGTACCAAGCCAGAGCCCAATTTAATAAATTCAATAAGGTATGGAGTATATGGGTAGACTCCTTTGAGACAGTTACCCCTATTCCCAATTTAGATATTACAGCAACAATACAAGATATTCATTTATAATGTATGTAAATCTGTATCGATACTTAAATGCCAAAACTGTATTCCCCATGAATGAGTACATGAGTGGGTGATCTGAAACTCTATTGTCTCTTGAAACCTAACCATTTTATGCCTGTGTACTGTTATAGCTAATGGAGGAAAGATGTTAATGTCTTATTGTTTGTTTGTTTGAAAATTAATAAAAATTCTCTTTAAAAAAAAAAAAAAAAGTGGATGTGCTCCAGAGGTGTTTGAATTTGCATAAAAGCTGTGCCCTCTGAAAAATAGGTGGAATTTACCACTAGTGCTTCCAATTTCAAATAGTGTGAGGAGAGCTATGTATTTTTCTGCCCTACTTACATTTGTCCAACAGTGAGCATTTTCATGTCCCCTGCAATTCTTATTATTATATCCGGATTTACTGCTGCACCTTCCCATTACTGTTGACTTTTCTAACATGGTGGAGGACTGGGGGGGGGGGGGTATAGGGAGAGAGGAAAATGCCTAGGCACCTCTATTAATGAGCGTTGAGGCTTCACATGGAAAATTACCAATAGTTTTTGGTGATGCGGTGCGGCATGCCCCCACCGCACCGCAACGCTACTGCCAGTTTGCAGTTTGAAACTGGTCTTAGGGCCTGAGCCCACTAATGCAGTTGTACGCAGTTGGGTCCGCCCTTCAGCATCTGTAACATTGATTTGTTTCTGAAAAGCGGACACAACTGCGCACAACTGTGTTAGTGGGCTCGGGCCCCTAGAGGCAGAGGATCAGCAGGGACAAATTGGAACAAGTCTGAATGGACCCTATGTTTAACATAGGATCCATGGACATGTCTGTTCCTCCATTGTGGTCCGTTCTGTGAAATGAACTAATATAGACTACGGTGTGAACCCAAGTGTGGCAGAAAATACTATCGGTACAAATTTGCAGGTTTAGGTTTTCATTGATCATGGCATGTTCCACCTGGTAAACCAGAATGAGCTGCTAAAATGCTTTACAAAAAGCTAATCCTGAAATTTCACCTAATCTTTGGGGATAAGTCACTACCTTTCTTTGTTTTAACTTTTATTCATTCTATTGTATATTTGGGCACCTGTTCACAACACGTGCTACAAAGCTTCAATATGTCCTCAAGAAATGATCAAAGGGTTCCCGTATTCACACTATGCTTCCACAAGAAAAGCAGCACAGGACCGGCGCAGCTGTAGGATTTGGGTTACCAGTCCGTTTTATTAAATCTCTGTAATGCCAAGCTTCTAACAACAAATCGAAAATCTGAAAGTATGCTTGATGAATTCCTTCCCCCATGGGCAGGAGAGGACAACCAGCAGACATTTCAGCTTTCACAAGTAACATAGATTAGCAAAACACCAGAGCAGAGACCAGTTGCACACAGCAGATGCCTGTCTTGTCACACAGTCAATATAGCAATGTTTTCCTAAACAGCCCTTCCTCACTGCTACAATTAGAGTGACAAGCTTGCCCAGCAAACGCATGGTGAACCAGAACTCCTAGGAGTGTGTAAGGGGCTAAAAAGAACCAAAAAGCTCTCTTACTAAAATGTTATGCAAAACAAAAATTTGCCTTCTTAAAACAGAAGGTATTTGTGATTATTCAGGTTGGAGTGAGCATATGATGTCTCCCATGATACATCACTGCTGAATATGCAAATCATCCTTTGTTGTCCCTGTAAGGTAAGCACACTTATAGAACCGCTGGAATGCAATGTTGTGTCAGCTTGTAAACCGTACAGAGCCACAATACTCCAACATGCATGCAGACTGTTTCTGTCTGGTTGGTCCTCATCAGTGCATGGCATGGATTAATGGCTCTATGTGGTAGGATTGCTACAATGGCATTCTCCTTGTGACATACCTTTCCATGCAAATGTGATTTCTTATGCTCAGTGGAAGTCAGTATAAGAAAGAGAGATTCACTTTACAATGGGGCAGAAGAGGAGCAGTTTTTAAAGACAAATTTCTGTTTCACTAAACCCAGTGCTAGCCAAAACACTTAGGGCCAAATTCAACTTTACATTTATTAAATAAATTGTATTTTTGCAAATACATAAACACACTACCACAGAATACGTTGACACTTTATAAATCAATGATAATAATTATAATAATATACAAACAAGTGGTTTGACCCAGCACTCTCAATGGAGACAAGCGTGCTATAGCTGATCAGAACTTGTTGCTCATCAAGTTCAAAAATAGCAAAAAAAGAGATATCAGCAGCACCGCTACAGTGAAAAAGTTAGCTCTTTTATTAGTGCAGTAAAATCATGTGGCAAAGATAGAGCTGGAGGCAACTACAGCCCGCTGTTTCGAAGCGACATGCTTCTTCTTCAAGTTGCAAGCTCATAATTTTTTTTTAATAATATACAAAGTAATCTTTATCTTTGAATTTCGGTGTTTGTTTTTTCATCTACTGCTTTTTTCACCTGCTTATCACGCATTTGTTACCTAATATTTTATTTTTATTTTCATTTTCATAAAATTCATATCTTTATTTTCTTTTTAATGATTATGTAATACTTTAATCTAGGATATTTACATATTTCAGACCACTAGGCCTTATTTTTATTGTTTCTTGTACAAGATTATTGACTAAGCCATAGACCCATATGAAATTCCTTTTTGTCTCCTGAGTTTTCTCCTAGATTATTTTTCATTTTCTCTTTAAGATAACTTTTCAGCATTTTGCAATTGAAAAAGTACCAAAAAGTTAGTGGAAATAGGACTAACAAAATGATTATGAGCATTTTCTTGCTTGCTGAGGGGTGAAGTCTTTTTATAGGCAAAGTGTAAAAATATCAACTAGGAGTAGGTGATTTTTTCACAACTTGTCATAAAATGCCCTTTAAGCCACCAACAAGCAAGAAAACACTCAATATAAATTTGATAGCACTTTTTCACCAACTTTGATTTTTTTTTTAATTGCAAAATGCTGAAAAGTTAGTTTAAAGAGAAGATGAAAGTTATCTCCTAGGAGAGAACACAGGCTAAAAAGTTAAATTGCATATGGGACATTAGGCCTGATCCAATTAAGGCCCGGTTCACACTTGCGGTGGCCCTCCGGAATCGCCGTGCCGGAGCCGCACCGCTTGCAGAACGGACGGAACGGACGCACGGCATAGCAATGAAAGCCTATGCGTCCGTTCACATGCGTCCGTTCTGCCGGACCGGAGCCGGACCGGATCCGGGCCGGATCCGGACTCCGGCCTCCGTTCCAACATGCGCTATTTTTTCATCCGGCTCCTCCGGCAGCCGTATCCGGGGCGGAGCCGGACTGCACCATCCAGCCAATACAAACCAATGGGAACCGGAGAGCGCACAACACACTGGCTGAGAAATCCGGATGTTCTACCCCACTTCCTATGGGGATTGTTGCGGCGATATTGGATGGGGACACATGGGCAAGCATTTTGGAGTGGAGCAGCACAGCTGGATCCGGATCCGGAGATGTTGGCAGCATGTCGCAGGTGGAGGTGAGTGCTAAACAGCAGAGGGCCTGATTCCACAGGTCCCCCTTCTGCTGACCTCCCAGACCCCAACATTTTTTTTGTTTTTAACGTTACTTTTGCCAAACGGATCCGGATCGCATCCTGATGGACACCTGATGCAACCTGACCGGATCCGGATCGGATCCGGATCAGAACCGTACGGTTCCGATCCGGATCCGGTCCGGATCCGGTCAGGTCATCCGGTCCGTTTGGCAAACAACCGCAAGTGTGAACCGGGCCTAACTTTTTCTCCCAAGTTTTCTCCTAGGTGATTTCTCTCATTTTATCAATAAAATGCTTTATAAGCCAAAAGATAATGCTCAATAATTTTGACAGTAATTTTGCACCCACTTTTTGGTATGTTTTCAGTTGCACAGTGCTGAAAAGTTATTTATACAGAAGATGAAACATTATCTCCTAGGAGAAATCTGATGAAGGCAGAGCACGCCTAAACGTGTAATGACGCTGAGGGCACGTCGTTTGCTGGTACCACCTACCGCTCCTTAGCTGCTGCTTGTCCTGGTTCACATAGACGCCGCTGTCAGAAACCTTGTTTTGCCACTTGGAGCAGGATTGTCATGGACTTCTATTATTCCACCAACAGATGGCTCTGAGGACTTTGCATTGTTCTGAAACTCCACCATCCACCAGCAGGGGGCTTGTTAATGCTATTATAATGACTTGCAATTCTTAGTCTGGCCTGCAGAGGCCTCTACTAGAACTCTCACCACCAGCTGCATCCTGTGTTTGCTATCACATGGACTATTTAAGAACTGGCTCTTCCTCTTGCTAATTTCCAGAACTTTGAGCTTCCAGGCCTGAGCTTCTGGACACCCTGGTTCCTGTTCTTTGCTCTGTATATGCCTTCCTGTTACCAAACCCTGTTTATTCTGTCTGAGACCTTTATTTTGCCTTATCCCTGGTACTGTACTTTATCTGATTACCTGTTATTGTCCTTGCTCTCCTGTTTGACTCTGATACTCTTCCTGATCCCTTGTTACTGTGTATGATTGTATATATTTGTATGTTGTTACTTTCTGTATATATTATCATGTACTTAGTTAGATAGCTAGTCAGGTGTTGTATATATTTGTCACTGCTTCCCGGGTTATTGGTATACCGTATTTTTCGGACCATAAGACACTCCGGACCATAAGACGCACCTAGGTTTAGAGAATAAAAGCTAGGAAAAAAAATACTAAACCTGGTGCATCCATGGTGCATGGGCATCTTATGGATCTTCTCCCCTCCCCAATTAATACGCCCCCCTTGTACCTCCTGTGTCCCCTAAGTGTACCATTAGTATCTCCCTTATGTCCTCCTCTGTCCCTGTGTCTTCATATGTGCTCCTTGTGTCCACTTAAATGCCCCTGTGTACTCTTATGTGCCCCTGTGTGGCCTAAAGTGCTCTGTGTCCTCTTAAGTGCACACCAGGTCCACTAAAGTGCCCCTGTGTGCTTTTAGGTGCCCCTGTGTGCTTTTAGGTGTCCCTGTGTGCTCTTAGTTTCCCCCTGTGTGCTCTTGGTTTCCCCCTGTGTGCTCCTATGTCCCCCTGTGCGCTCCTATGTCCCCCTGTGCACGCCTATGTCCCCCTGTGCGCGCCTATGTCCCCCTGTGTGCTCCTATGTTCCCCTGTGTGCTCCTATGTCCCCCTGTGTGCTCCTATGTCCCCCTGTGTGCTTATATGTCCCCCCTGTGTGCTCCTATGTCCCCCTGTGTGCTCCTATGTCCCCCTGTGTGCTTATATGTCCCCCTGTGTGCTCCTATGTCCCCCTGTGCGCTCCTATGTCCCCCTGTGTTCTCCTATGTCCCCCTGTGTGCTCCTATGTCCCCCTGTGTGCTCCTATGTTCCCCTGTGTGCTCCTATGTCCCCCTGTGTGCTCCTATGTCCCCCTGTGTGCTTATATGTCCCCCCTGTGTGCTCCTATGTCCCCCTGTGTGCTCCTATGTCCCCCTGTGTGCTTCTATGTCCCCCTGTGTGCTTATATGTCCCCCTGTGTGCCCCTATGTCCCCCTGTGTGCTTATATGTCCCCCTGTATGCTTATATGTCCCCCTGTGTGCTTCTATGTCCCCCTGTGTGCTCCTATGTCCTCCTGTGTGCTTATATGTCCCCCTGTGTGCTCATATGTCCTCCTGTGTGCTCCTATGTCCCCCGGTGTGCTCCTATGTTCCCCTGTGTGCTCCTATGTCCCCCTGTGTGCTTATATATCCCAGGCTCCAGATTTTAAGGTGGGGGACAACTTGCTCTGGGCAGAATTTGCAACATTCGGACCAAAAGACGCAGGCACTTTTTCCCCCCATGTTTGGGGAAGAAAAAGTGCGTCTTATGGTCCTAAAATTACGGTATATATATATATATATATATATATATATATATATATATATATATATATATATATATATATATATATATATATATATTGTGTGCTGTGCATAGGTTTGCATGATATTTGCATTCACGTTTGTATGCCCGCATTTGCAATAAATCTTTATTTTTGCACCTTATTCCCTGGTTCCAGTGTCTGTATACTGCAAAATGTGGTCAAATCCTGTGTCTCCATTCAGGTCTGTGACAGCTGTGCTGATGGTTATAGTTCAGAATTTGCCACTAACAGTGAGATGGGAACCAGTTGCCATAATTATGCAGAGCCATTTCTTAACACAGACATTGTAAGTATGGACTTAGCAGGACTGTATGGATCACCAGGACTGCAGAAGTAAAAGCTATCTAAACAAGTCTATTGTCTCTATGTCAACATACAAATACTCATCAAAGGATCTTCTCTCTGCCTGCCCTCCCAAGAATCAATTACAAATTAACACCTCACTAGCTCTCCTCTTAAAATCCTTTGGAATACTCAAGAAAAGCAGAAGGGGGAGGAGAGGGAGTGGATCCAAGTATAAAAAACATAGTTGTCCCCAGAAAAGCTCAATCACAGCTACACTCTGCAATGCCAGATCGATAAATAATAAGACTGCAACTATACATGACCTAATAGAGCTCTCTGATTTGACCTTTTTGACAGAGACCTGGCTTGGAAAACATGCAGGTCCAACTCTTGAAGCAACCGTGCTGACCAATTATTCAGTCTTGCACTGTGAGAGACAAGTCCGCAAGGGTGGGGGGGTTGCCATATGCTTCAGATCCTCTTTGAACATAAGGCCCCTGCCCATAGGCCCCACTGTTGGCTGATGGTGTAATGGTTAAGGGCTCTGCCTCTGACACAGGAGACCAGGGTTCGAATCTAGGCTCTGCCTGTTCAGTAAGCCAGCACTAATTCAGTAGGAGACCTTTGGCAAGTCTCCCTTACACTGCTACTGCCAATAGAGCGCGCCCTAGTGGCTGCTGCTCTGCTCTGGCGCTTTGAGTCCTCAAGGAGAAAAGCGCAATATAAATGTTATTTGTCTTGTCTTGTCTTGTCTTGTCACTGAAACCATTGAATGTCTTGCAGCCCAACTGTCAGCAGAAGTAAACATCAACATATTGCTCATATACCGCCCCCCAAAAAATGGTCCAGCCTTTCTTAAGGAAATATCTGAACTCTTATCCTGCTTAACAGTGGAACACCCCAGATGGATCATCCTGGGAGACTTCAATCCATGGGTGGATGATCACGACTCCCACCTAGGAAGTGAACGACTTCTCATAATGAATGAACTGGGTTTCTCTCAGGCTGTCAACCTCCCCACCCACAAGAAAGGGCACACCCTGGATCTTATATTTCATTCCGGACTTTTAATATCACACATGGATATAAACCCAGTGGTATGGTCAGACCACCACACCATCCACTTCTCTCTGACAGCACCAGCGATAAAACACAAAGGGAAAGAACTCATAAAATACCGTTCTCTGAAAGATGTCTCACCCCAGCACGTTCAGAATACCCTTAACTTCAACGCATTAACCAATCATTGCACAGACCCAGACTCCATGGTCCTGATGTACAACCATGCAGTGTCATCTGCCTATGACGCCCTTGCTCCAGTTCGCATTAAACGGTCTACACCACTTCACCATGCACGGTGGTTTGACAGCTCACTAAAGGACCTAAAGAAAGAAGCGCGCAGACTAGAAAGGAAGTGGCGAAAAACTCAGAATTCAAAAGATAAACACACCCTTGTCTCTCACCTGGAAAGCTACCAAGATGCGATCACCAAGAAAAAATCCTCCTACCTATCACAGGAGATCGCAAAGGCCGCCAACCCATCCTGCCTAAAACCTACTATAACTCCCTCAAAGGAGCTATGCGATAAATTTGCTTGTTACTTTGCTGACAAAGTATCCTCTATTCGGTGTCTCATTCAGTCCACAGCACCTAAGACTTATTCAACTCCTGGAAATAGTGGCAAAGACAACCTAACACCCTGGACTGACTTCAAAAGTATTAGTGAGGAAGAGATCTCAGACATCCTCCGTCAGACAACCTGCGATCTGGACCCTGGACCAACTAAACATATGCTGAAATGCCCTGACCTGCTTGGTCCAGCATTTCACAAAATAGTAAATTGCTCTCTGCAAGCAGGGAGGTTTCCTACCTCTCTAAAAGAAGGAATCATCAAGCCCCTTCTTAAAAAACCTTCTATTGATCCAGATACTATGAGCAGCTACAGACCTGTCTCCAACCTCCCCTTCTTAGGTAAAGTTATTGAAAAGGCTGTCTATCGGCAACTTGAAACCAGGCTGTCAGTAAACAACATCCTGGACACTCTACAATCTGGCTTTAAGAAACACCACAGCTGTGAAACAGCCCTCATCCAAGTCTGCAACGACCTGCTCATGGCTAGGGACAGAGGGGAATGCTCCATCCGATTCCTGTTGGATCTCTCAGCGGCTTTTGATACAGTTGACCATGAAATCCTGCTTAACAGACTGCAGGAGTACTGTGGCATCAGTGGATCAGTCCTCCAGTGGTTCAGATCATTCCTGACTGACAGAACACAGAGAGTATCCCTAGGTCCTATAATGTCCAAACCTGCACCTCTACAATTCGGAGTGCCACAAGGATCAATCCTATCCCCTCTGCTGTTTGCAATCTACATGTTGCCACTCGGTACACTTATCCTACGTCATGGCCTGACGTACCACTGCTACGCCGATGACACACAGCTATACCTGTCCTTCAAACCTGGTGGAACAGACCCTACCCCAAAAATAAACTCTTGCTTAGCTGAGCTACAGGCATGGATGAATGATAACTGGTTGAAACTGAATGCTGACAAAACTGAGGTCCTGTTTGTCCAAAGCCAACACTCGCCATTAAAACAGCTCTATCCTAAAGCAACACCAATCAGGATTGGGAATTCAGACATAAACAGCTCCAACCTTGTGCGCAGCCTTGGAGTACTAATCGATGGGGAATTGAGTTTCAGAAACCAAATTTCATCTGTAGTTAAATCTTCCTTCTTTCATCTGAAGAACATTGCAAAGATTAAACATCTGATTCCCCCAGAGGATCTTCCAACCCGAGTCCACGCCTTCATCACATCACGGCTGGACTACTGCAATGCCCTTTATGCAGGCCTCCTTAAAAAGGACCTGCGTCGCCTGCAATTAGTGCAGAATGCTGCTGCCAGATTGCTAACAAACCAGCCTCGCCACTGTTGCATTACACCGATCTTTCGCTCACTGCACTGGCTACCAGTAGAATGGAGAATACTCTTCAAGATTGGACTGCTGACATTCAAATCCCTGCACAATCTGGGCCCTGGATACATGAAGGACCTGCTGAAGCTGCACCACACCTCTCACAACCTCAGATCAGCAAGTTCTATAAACTTGGTCACTCCCAGAGTGCACCTCAAAAAATCTGGATATAGAGCCTTCTGTCATGCTGCCCCTACTCTTTGGAACTCCCTGCCACACCCAGTTAAGACAGCACCATCCCTGGAGCTATTCAAATCCAGACTGAAAAGCCACCTGTTTAGCCTGGCATTTCCAGACTTATAAAATTCTTTCTCTGTACCACGATAGTCGGAGCCATGCTTATGCGCTTTGAGTCCTATGGGAGAAAAGCGCTTTACAAATGTTATTTGTTGTTGCTGTTGTAAGTAGTTTTTTCATAAATCAGTGTTTATTGAGATAAAAGAAGGACATTAAACAGAAGCAGACACTGCAAGGTCATATGAAAAATGACATACTTTGAGTAAATATTGCAGGGATTGCAGTTGCAAACAGTAATGTCAAACCCTCTTGACCAAAATTTTTCGAATAACAGGGAAAAGATGGGGGAAGAAGGGAAAAAAGAGGGGGGGGGGAGGGGGGGGATAGGTATGGACTGGAAAGCGGAGGAAAAAGAAGTAGGGTAAAAAAAAAAGGGGGAGGACACCTTACATACAGGAAACGTTCAACTGAAGGTATAATATCATACAGTAACAGAAGCCATTTGAACACCACCTGGTGGCCAAAAATAATACAAATGTCACAGTACACTTATAAAATGAAGTGCATAACCAAAAGCGAAAACCCGAAACCCGGATGGGAAAGGGCATCACATAGGGGATGAAGCCAGAGGGGGATATTAATGTCCAAAAACCTGAGAAATAGTGTAGATGAGGACCTGGGGTTGTGAGTATAAACCAGCACTAGAGCGAGAGCTTCTTGAACCAAGCATAAGTCGTTTTTAATATGTTCAAAAAAATTGAATTTACAACACGCGCTGTTAGTATCAATATAAAACTCCTTTTTAATCACTCAGGATAAAAGCAATTGTACATATACTGTATAATGCAAAGTACCTCACTCATCCATACCACAACTCACACTCAACCACAGAAGGGCCCTTCTGGTCAGTAGCAATATTTTAAAAAATGATGATTATCAGTGCTTTTGGGGACATATAGGTATATAACCTTGTGCTATAGAAGCAATCTTGTGAAGTGTTCCTTATAGATAAAAGGCTCAGTTTTCCACCAAGGCTTCACTTCCAGCGGCTCCGTGACCTGGCTGCTCCGGCCGTGTATAAAGCCCTGAGCGCTCCTGCAGTGCACTTCACAGTGCCCAGCGGCATCAATGTCAATGTCTCTATACAAGTTCCAACAGACTCATAGTCTTAAGCATCTCCGTTCTCTTGGAGTTATAATGCTCATCAACCAGTTTCTTAATGCGGATATTCTAACTCACCACAGATACTCCATAAAGAAGCCATTCCTTCAGGTGGCTAATATGAAGCGTGAGTGTCCACCGATCTATGCGCTGCCTCTCACTTCCAGCGGCTCCGTGACCTGGCTGCTCCGGCCGTGTGTAAAGCCCAGAGTGGAGGAGGCCAGACTGATCTCTATTACTGAAGCCTGCGGAAGACTTTGACTTAATGAACGGAATGAACTATATTGTGTGAGAGAACGCGGAAAAGCCGCCGCGTGTACTGACAGCAAGGCAGCTGATTCCGTGTCCAACGCGCCGGTCTGCACGCGGAAGCGTGCATCTAGTGACATGGCAGAACGCGGAAAAGCTGCCGCGTGTACTGACAGCAAGGCGGCTGACTCCGCGTCCAACACGGCGGTTTGCACGCAGCAGCTTGCAGCTGGTGTGGCTGAGCCTGTTAGTTCACACAGGTTTAGGAATACGCTCGTGTGCGCTGAAAGGCAGAACTTTTATGATGGTCAAGGGGGGATTCGCTGACCTGGCCGGTCAGCTGACCTCAGAGCTGGTAACCATTGGTTGATCACTTTAGGGTGGCGCCAAAGAACACTGCTCTATATATGGTTACTGCTGGCCACTCTCAAATTGTCTGCCGTTGCGATCACTACGTGGAAGCACTCAGACCTTAGTCAGATCCAACAGTGTACAGGGAGGGAGAGAGAGGAGAGGAGACCGGCACTGCATTCACTATTTATTCCATATTGTAGCAAAGAGGTAAAAACACGTGACAGTGTGAATGAATGAACATACCAGTTGCTGAAGTGTTGAGGGTAGCGGTGGGTGCTGGGCACTGGGGGCCTTACGGCCGTTTCGCCCAGGTATGCGCTTCCACGGAGGCTGCGCAAAACGGCCGTAAGGCCCCCAGTGCCCAGCACCCACCGCTACCCTCAACACTTCAGCAACTGGTATGTTCATTCATTCACACTGTCACGTGTTTTTACCTCTTTGCTACAATATGGAATAAATAGTGAATGCAGTGCCGGTCTCCTCTCCTCTCTCTCCCTCCCTGTATACAGTAACTACGTCTATCACCAGAGCACGCATTCACCACCATATTGAATGAAGAGTTGCATGGGTACTGCCAGCTCCATACTCAAGAACACTTCATCTGCAGTGCCAACCTCCACACCTCTCTACACCAGATCCAACAGTGTGTTTGAACCAGGAGGACCTGGGAATTCACACTGAGCCAGATTACTTGTGTTATTATTCTGTTATACTTCAGACTAGTTCCAGGGTGTAGAGACCACGGACCTCACACCCAAGACTAGGGAACTTGTGTATCATTCTGTTATACATCAGACTAGTTCCAGGGTGTAGAGACCATGGACCTCACACCCAAGACTAGGGAACTTGTGTTATCATTCTGTTATACATCAGACTAGTTCCAGGGTGTAGAGAGCACGGACCTCACACCCAAGACTAGGGAACTTGTGTTATCATTCTGTTATACATCAGACTAGTTCCAGGGTGTAGAGACCACGGACCTCACACCCAAGATTAGGCATTGTTTGATATTTGTTATGACCTGTTGCTTTCCTGACTATCCCTCTGCTTTCTGATTCGGTACCACGCATATCTGATATCACGTTGCCAAACCCTGCCTGACTTGGATACAGAATCAGCCTTCTGTCTTTATACTTTATCTGTCTGTGTGTTGCCGACCTGGCTTGCCCAACCTCGAGAGCTATCTCTCTCCACTTAAGAGATAGTCTCCAAGATCAGTCAGTGACATCCACCTTCAGGTGTCACTCACTCTCTGGTCCTTCCTACCTTCAGCCTGACTCCACCCCTTGGAGAGTCTCAGGCTGCTGGAAGGTTTCAGTACTCTCCATAGCAGTGTCTTCTGTACTGTTTAGGGTCACCTGTTCATCAGGTGGGTTGCTCAAAGTAATACTGTTACACCAAGCACTCACCATATATATCTAGAGGTGTCCAGAGGTTAGCACAATATCTGTATTATTGGTGATTCTGCAGATCATCCATAATCAGGTATAGATCTGTATTCTTGGTGATACTGCAGATCACCAATAATCAGATACTCTCTGCGTGCTGACACCGATCGTTACATATTGTTTTCTGGATAAGCATTAAGCAGGACTCCCCCTCTATGTTATACATTTTGTGCTTTTTAAAAAAATATGGGTTTTACCACTTTCCTTAACCCTTCTTTTGAAAATGTGAACATTTTATGTAATAGGATAATTTCTGATCATATGTGTAGATTATGGGACTTTTGCAGCAGTTTCTATGAAAAAAATTCTCTAGGGTCTGTTATAAATCATAATGAGGATGCCGTTTTTAATGTTTTGACAGTTGCTTGTACTATGTAATATTTATCTACTCATTTGCCGCTGTAATATGTTTGTTTTTTTGTTTTTTGTCTTCTTGTCTTTCTTTTTCTGTATAGGGGAATGGACTTCCGCATACATCTACAGCGTCGCCATGGTAATGTATACCAGGCTCGAGGGCAATTGGCCTACCATTGATACCGTCCGGGGGATGCCGGCGGGCGGATTGACGTCACCTGCCACATCAGTGGTGACGGAGACTGGAGGAAACTCCTATTGGACGCAGTCCCAGAAATAAGGCGTGTCCACACTCCCCGCTTGGCAATGCGAACGGCTCGGAGCTGTGCGAGTGGAACGCACTCTCAGTAATGGGCAGCACAGGATGGTGGTGAGTCCTTCCCCTTTCCCTCCCCTATTTTCAAGGCTTATGGAAATGTATGTATTTAAGGCAGCATTGTAACGGTACAGGGCTTGGTCTCTGAGGAAGCGGGCATATTGCTTGAGAAACGGCTGTCAGGCCGCCCCCTATGTCTGTAGCTGTATTTTGGTTGGTGGGATGAAATAAATTGGTGGTGTTTGCAATGCATCTGGTGCCCGGAATCTTTCCTCTTTGCTGAATATATGGACACTTGATCTGGAGGCACAGTGTGTTACCATCTACCCCCAAAAAGGTCTGCCTCATAGCCGGCCTTTGACCTGTGCGACCAGAGCGGTCGCTCAGGGCGCCGGCTTCCAAGGGGGCGCCTAATAGCTGGTTATACAATACTGAGGGCACCTATAGCTGGCTACCTTTACTGAGAGCACCAACACCTGGCTACCTATACTGGAGGCACCTACGCCTGGCTACCTATGGGGGGATGGAGACCTTCAACTGACTTCCTATACTGGGGGACACCTATGCTTGGCAACCTATATTGAGGGCACCTACACATGAGATCGGGGGGGGGGGTGTTTGGGGGGTGCACTGCGGCTATAACGCGTGGTGCAAATTGTCGGTGCTATGCTATCATTCTAAATGGGGGGGGGGGGGGGGGAGGACGGCCAACTGTCCCACTGATTGTTTTTATTAATATTCCTGAAAGGTTCTAGCCTTGATTTTTAAGTATAGATAATGCACTCTTTCCATCCATTCGTGGTTATTAATAGTATTTTTCCTATTATACATATGTGACGTATCACACAGATCTGAGCATTTGGAGCGATGTGTCACTACTTCAAAAAGGTTGGGAACCACTGTCCTAGGAGATATCTCAGGAGAAAAGGTGAATTGCATATGGGCTTGTGTGTGTGAGTGCGTGTGTGTGCGCCCATGCGTGAAGAGGATGAAGGGGGGCACAAAAATCAAGTTTCGCTCTGGGCGCTTTGAAACCTAAGGCCGGCCCTGGTCTGGCTGGTTCATCTTGTGCCGATTGCTCTTGAACTCTGCCGTTTGGTAATTCAGAAGCATTGGGATGTACTTAAGGAAGATAAAGTACTGGGGGAATTACTGCCAGGTAGGCCCAGATTGTTTTTTAAAAAAGCCCCTAATATTGGGCTAACTATAGCCACAGCAGCTAAAGAGACTAAAAGGGGTGATTTAGTGGAAGAGAGGGGGAGAGGTGGATTTGCTAGATGTGGTATGTGTAAAAATTGTAGGAGGACCAGTAATGTGGGTAGAGTTGTGGAAGTGGTATCACCTGACTCAATAACTTAAAAGATAAAAGACAGTATAACATGTACTACGTGTGGGGTGGTTTACTGTATACAATGTCCATGCTACAAGAGATATGTTAGGAGAACCAAAAGGTCTTACAGAGAGTAATGGGGAATATTTCAAAAATATTGAGAAGAAAAATAGTGAACATCCATTATCAAAACATTATAGTGAGAAACATGGGGGAAGTTTAAGGGACACAATATTTTTTGGGTTGGAAGTGGTTAAAAAGAGTGAAAGAGGTGGTGACCATATACAAAAAAATGTCACAGAAGGAATCCAAATGGATTTATCAGCTGGATACATAGATACCTAAAGTTCTCAATAGCGAAATGGAGATTTTTGGGTTCCTTAAGTGAAATTAATGGAATTTAAGTATATCCTCTTATCATACATTCATATTTTATTTTATTTTATTTCATGTTTTAATTCCTACCTTTAACTCCCGAATAATTGGAGTATAAGATAATTGGGTGAATGATGTTATTACAATAGTGGAATGGGGACAAGGTCACTTTAAATGCAAATTATCTGAATAAAATCATGCAAAGTAATTTGCATAGGGGTGGACATTACCCAGAATGACATTCTCTATATAAGGACTGTGGACACTCATAAAAGCAATTCCTTCTGAAGAAGACTGACGTATATTGGTTGAAATGCGTTAAGGTTAAAAATAGAGCAACCAGAACGATCAAATTAGGGCAAAGATCAGATTGGCTGCATAGTGCGCTGTGGCCACCTACTGTGTAAAGATCCAAGGTTCCTTTTGGTGGCGATGTCACCCAAAACATCTGCGCAAGACCGGAACTAGCCAGGTGGAAGTGCACTGCAGGAGCGCTCAGGGCTTTATACATGGCCGGAGCAGCCAGGTCACGGAGCCGCTGGAAGTGAGAGGCAGCGCATAGATTGGTGGACACTCACGCTTCATGGTAGCCACCTGAGGTAACGGCTTCTTTGTGGAGTATCCGTGGTGAGTTAGAATATCCGCATTAAGAAACTGGTTGATGAGCATTATAACTCCAAGAGAACTGAGATGCTTAAGACTATGAGTCTGTTGGAACTTGTATAGAGACATTGATGCCGCTGGGCGGAAGCATTGGTGGAAAATTAGCCTTTTATCTATAAGGAACACTTCACAAGATTGCTTCTATAGCACAAGGTTATATACCTATATGTCCCCAAAAGCACTGATAATCATCATTTTGTAAAATATTGCTACTGACCAGAAGGGCCCATCTGTAGGTGAGTGTGAGTTGAGGTATGGATGAGTGAGGTACTTTGCATTATATATGTACAATTGCTTTTATCCTGAGTGATTAAAAAGGAGTTTTATATTGATACTAACAGCGCGTGTTGTAAATTCAATTATTTTGAACAATTTTAAACTGGATGGTTGAAGGTGTCCCTCCACAGCACGCAGCTTAAGCTTACCGACCAGCGCCATTTTGTTTATATATTCGTTTTTAATATGTGTGCAATAAAGCTCCAGATGATTTTATATTATAGTGCGCTCTTTCTTCTTTCCAGTATAAACCACATCCAATTGCAGAGCAGCACCGGTTTAGAAGCAAGGGGCCAGACAGGAGCCTGTTTCTGAGAGAACAAGATTTACATTACTTTTACCTTGGAGAGAACTTAGGAGAAAAAGTAACTTGGATCGGGCACATTATATGATAAGGTTTGAGAAACTATGGGAACCTCATACTTCTCTAGGGACTAGTGTGAATCATTGGTTTCAGTATAACTGACACTAAATATCAGTAAAAAGTGTACCAGTGGGCGCATCCTCTGTCTCCCATGCCTCTCACTTAATCTCACTTCTCTTTATTTTACTTACGTCTATTCTTCTCTTTACTTCCTATTATATGAACTACCATTGTACATGGGATGAAACCCTGAGATGAGAACCTTGCACAGGCAGTTGTTGGTAGGACCAAGGAAATGTACTGATCCTGTACCATTGATACTCGTTGTATAGTGATGTTTGATCTTTCATAGTGTATGTAGACCCATGTTTTTGGTTTGGAAAACTGACAAACAACACTTTGTAAGTTTGAGGGCTGGTTCTCATAGTCCTTGTAATAAGAATTACTCTTACTCTGCATATTCTGTATCTTTATATGTACACCTCTTGCTTTTACCTTGATTCTCTGTTCTTTTATCTAAAATCGTGGTATTCTTCTGACCTATTTAGTTCAATTTCTCTTTTTTTATGGTAATACAAAATCTGCAGATGTCTTAATGGTCTAAAGACTATACATTATGGACCAAAAGACAGCCATAGAAAATATTCAAATGCCCACTGACCGAGCTCCTAAGTGCAGTGAGTAGCAGCGGATGAAAATGGCAGACTGCTAACTGCAATCAAAATATTAGAAAACAAAGAACAGAGAAAGGGAAGACAGAAGAATTGAAGAACATTTCTGTGAAAGTTGTATATCTGAATTGTGTACCACATAGTAGTTCAGCTGGGAAGTTGCATGTGGAGTTGCTCAGAAGTTATCTAAGGACTCTGTAGCTGAATAGAGTACTGGTTAAGGGCACTGCCTTTGACATGGGAGACCAGGGTTCAAATCCTGGCTAGGGTCAGTACCTATTCAGTAAGGAGTTCAAGGCAAGACTCCCTAACACTGCAGGGTGGCCTCCTGAGCGCGTCCCAGTGGCTGCAGCTCTTGAGTGCTTTGAGTCCGACAGGAGAAAAGAGCTATATGTTCGGATTATTATTATTATAGTAAAATCTATAGTTTGCAGCCTGTAGTACATCTTTGTGGTTTCTCTTAAAGGGTCACTTAAGGCTAAAAAAAAAGAGTTTTACTCACCTGGGGCTTCTGCCAGCCCCCTGCAGCTGTCCCGTGCCCACGTAGTCTCGTTGGGATCTTCCTGTCCCGCCGGCAACTACTTCTGTTTTCGGCGACAGGCCCTACAGGCCTGGGAATGCAAGTGATTGTTGCGTTCCTGGTCGCAATAGCTCCCTCTATACTGCTATTGCGGCCAGCAACACGAAGAATCACTCACATTCCCAGGCCTGTTGGGCCTGTCGCCGAACCGGAAGTAGCTGACGGTGGGGACAGGAGGAACCGAGCGAGACTGCGTAGGCACGGGACAGCTGCAGGGGGCTGGTAGAAGTGCCAGGTGAGTAAAACTCATTTTTTTTTTCAGTCTTAAGTGTCTGTTTAAATATTTCTGTCTATCCATTTTCTTGTACAGTAGGTAACATACTAAGGATTTCCTATACACAATATTTCTTTCTCTCAGATTAAACAAGCTGTGGTTCATTATTTATCAGACACTAAGGCCCGGTTCACATTAGCGGTTGTTTGCCAAACGGACCGGATGACCTGACCGGATCCGGACCGGATCCGGATCGGAACCGTACGGTTCTGATCCGGATCCGGTCAGGTTGCATCAGGTGGTAATCAGGATGCGATCCGGATCCGTTTGGCAAAGTTAACGTAAAAAAAAAAAAAAATGTTGGGGTCTGGGAGGTCAGCAGAAGGGGGACCTGTGGAATCAGGCCCTCTGCTGTTTAGCACTCACCTCCACCTCCGACATGCTGCCAACATCCTGCCAACACCTCCAGCTCGTGCTGCTCCACTCCAAAATGCTTGCCCAGGTGTCCCCAGCCAATATCGCCGCAAAAATCCGCATAGGAAGTGGGGTAGAACATCCGGATTTCTCAGCCAGTGTGTTGTGCGGCCTCCGGTTCCCATTTGTTTGTATTGGCCGGATGGTGCAGTCCGGCTCCGCCCCGGATACGGCTGCCGGAGGGGCCGGATGAAAAAATAGCGCATGTTGGAACGGAGGCCGGAGTCCGGATCCGGCCCGGATCCGGTCCGGCTCCGGTTCTGCAGAACGGACCCATGTGAACGGACGCATAGGCTTTAATTGCTATGCCGTGCGTCCGTTCCGTCCGTTCTGCAGGCGGTGCGGCTCCGGCACGGCGATTCCGGAGGGCCACCGCAAGTGTGAACCGAGCCTAATTCATTTGGGTTATCTTCCCTGCTACAGACTGTGAAGAGAAACATAACTACAGTAGCAGAAGTTATTATTATTATTTATAAAGCGCCAACATATTCAGTGGCGCTGTACAAAATAGGAAAACTAACAAGGGGTAGATAATGATACAGACAATGATATACATCAAATATGGACACTGGTACAATAAGACATAAGAAACAAATGCAATCTCTGGCCATTTAGAGGAACTGCCTATTAAAGAGAAACTGAAGATAGCTTAATGAATAAAATTGCGTTTTTTTTTTTTACAATATTAATTTATAAATTATTTAGTCGATTTGAACTGATTGTAAATTTTTTCCTCACCCTGATTTACATTCTAAAATTTATTACAGATGGCAACATCTTTAGTACTGGCAGGAGCAGCTCTGCGACATTTACGCGCCTCAGCGAAAAATGGGCGTGGTCATGACCGGATGAGGGCGGGGCTAACTGTAATTTAAAGTGAACCCAGGGTGAGAGTAATATGGTGGCTGCCATATTTATTTCCTTTTAAGCAATTCTAGTTGCCTGGCAGCCCTGCTGATCTATTTGGCTGCAGTAGTGAACTGAATTACACCAGAAACAAGCATGCAGCTAATCTTGTCAGTTCTGACAATATTGTCAGAAACCCCTGACCTGCTGCATGCTTGTTCAGGGTCTATGGTTGAAAGAATTAGAGGCAGAGGACCAACACGGCAGCCAGGCAGCTGGTATTAATTAAAAGGAGATAAATATGGCAGCCTCAATATTATTCTCACCTCGGGTTCCCTTTAAAAGTGCAACGCAAAGACAGAGGGCCCAAGTTTTGATGACCTTTTCCCCAGAAAATTCACATAATTGTGCAGGTTTTCTCAAGAAAATACACGTAATGTGAGCAGATTTGAACAAAAAACACGTTCAATGACCCCAATATGCACAATCGTTATCAGATATGACCCCAATATGCACAATCGTTATCAGATATGACCCCAATATGCACAATCGTTATCAGATATGACCCCAATATGCACAACCGTTATCAGATATGACCCCAATATGCACAACCGTTATCAGATATGACCCCAATATGCACAACCGTTATCAGATATGACCCCAATATGCACAACCCTTATCAGATATGACCCCAATATGCACAATCCTTATCAGATCTGTCCCCAATCAGCAGCACCACCTGAAAAAGAAAAGAAAAACCCATTTACTCACCTAGTCAGAAGACCTCCTGTTCCGACCTCCTCCTCTTCCGACCTCCTTGTGGCGCGCAGCTCAGCTCCCACGATCCTCTTCCTTCCTGCAGCAGCCTACATCCGGCGAGCAGGGCTATGGGAAAATGGCCGCCCGAAGCCCTGCACTGCAGACTCCAAGTCTGCAGAGCAGGGCTTCGGACGGCCATCTTACCGTAGCCCTGCCTGCTGCTCCGTGCTGCTGCTGTGAACTGACTCGGCGTCTGTTAGACGCCTGAAGTCAGTTCACGCCAGGGGGTGCTTTGGGGGTGCTTGGACAAATTTAGGGGGTGCTTGAGCACCCCCAAGCACCCCCCTGGCGCCGCCACTGCAAGTAACACAAGACTGAATATCAGTTAGCACTTGGGCATTCATGCCTGGCCATTTGTTTTGTTAAATGTCTTATAACTGGACTTGAACATAACCCCCCATACCTAACCTTAACCACTTGCAGACCGCCCACTGTAGATTGGCGGCGGCGGCAAAGTGGCAGACCCAGGACCACGTAACGCATATTGGCGTCAGGTCCTGGGTCTCTTCTGGGCCGGGGAATCCGCAGGCAATAGGCTCCGCCCACCCGCGACGTTCGGAAGCGCCGGCGGGTTGTCAACCCCATGATCGCCGCATACAAAGTGTATAATACACTTTGTAATGTATACAAAGTGTATTATACAGGCTGCCTCCTGCCCTGGTGGTCCCAGTGTCCGAGGCACCACCAGGGCAGGCTGCAGCCACCCTAGTCTGCACCCAAACACACTGATCTCCCCCCCTGCCCCCTGATCGCCCACAGCACCCCTCAGACCCCCCCTGCCCACCCCCTAGACCACTGTTTGCACCCAATCACCCCCCTAATCACCCATCAATCACTCCCTGTCACTATCTGTCAACGCTATTTTTTTTTAGTCCCTAAACTGCCCCCTGGGGACTCCTGATCACCTCCCCCACCCCTCAGATTCTCCCCAGTGTACTGTATGCATCTATCCCCCCTGATCACCTGTCAATCACCCATCAATCACCCCCTGTCACTGCCACCCATTAATCAGCGCCTAACTTGCCCTTTGCGGGCAATCTGATCACCCACCCACACCATCAGATCGCCTGCAGACCCAACGTCAGATCACCTCTAAAGTGCATTGTTTACATCTGTTCTCTCCTCTATACACCCACTAATTACCCATCAATCACCCCCTATCACCACCTGTCACTGTTACCCATCAGATTAGACCCTAATCTGCCCCTTGCGGGCACCCAATCACCCGCCCACACGCTCAGATTGCCCTCAGACCCCCGCTTATCAATTCGCCAGTGCATTATTTACATCTGTTCTTTCCTGTAATAACCCACTAATCACCTGTCAATCACCTATCAATCACCCATCAATCACGCCCTGTCACTGCCACCCATCAATCACCCCCTGTCACTGCCACCCATCAATCAGCCCCTAACCTGCCCCTTGCGGGCAATCTGATCACCCACCCACACCATCAGATCGTCTGCAGACCCGCCGTCAGATCACCTCCCAAATGCATTGTTTACATCTGTTCTCTCCTCTAAACACCCACTAATTACCCACCAATCACCCCCTGTCACCACCTGTCACTGTTACCCATCAGATTAGACCCTAATCTGCCCCTTGCGGGCACCCAATCACCCACCCACACGTTCAGATTGCCCTCAGACCCTCCCTTATCAATTTGCCAGTGCATTATTTACATCTGTTCTTCCCTGTAATAACCCACTGATCACCTGTCAATCACCTATCAATCCCCCATCAATCACCCCCTGTCACTGCCACCCATCAATCACCCCCTGTGACTGCCACCCATCAATCACCCCCTGTCACTGCCACCCATCAATCAGCCCCTAACCTGCCCCTTGCGGGCAATCTGATCACCCACCCACACCATCAGATCGCCTGCAGACCCGCTGTCAGATCACCTCCCAAGTGCATTGTTTACATCTGTTCTCTCCTCTAAACACCCACTAATTACCCATCAATCACCCCCTGTCACCACCTGTCACTGCTACCCATCAGATTAGACCCCTATCTGCCCTTAGGGCACCCAATCACCCGCCCACACCCTCAGAACGCCCTCAGACCCCAGCCCTGATCACCTCGCCAGTGCATTGCTTGCATCTATTCCCCCCACTAATCACACTTTGAGACACCCATCAATCACCTCCTGTCACCACCTGTCACCCCCTAGCACACCTACCCATCAGATCGGGCTCTAATTTGCCCCGTGTGGGCTCCTGATCACTCGGCCAAACCCTCATATCCCCCTCAGACCCCCTTCCGATCACCTCCCAAGTACATTGATTGCATCCATTTTCCCCTCTAACCACCCCCTGAGACACCCATCAATCACCTCCTGTCACCCCCCTAGCACTCCTACCCATCAGATCAGGCCCAATACAGCCTGTCATGTAAGAGGCCACCCTGCTTATGACCGGTTCCACAAAATTCGCCCCCTCATAGACCACCTGTCATCAAAATTTGCAGATGCTCATACCCCTGAACAATTTTGAGACATTTGGTTTCCAGACTACTCACGGTTTTGGGCCCGTAAAATGCTGGGGCAGTATAGGAACTCCACAAGTGACCCCTTTTTAGAAAAAAGACACCCCAAGGTATTCTGTTAGGTGCCTGACGAGTTCATAGAAGATTTTATTTTTTGTCAAAAGTTAGCAGAAATTGATTTTTCACAAAGTGTCAATTTTCACTAACTTGTGACCCAAAAAAAAAAATCTTCTATCAACTCACCATACTCCTAACAGAATAACTTGGGGTGTCTTCTTTCTAAAATGGGGTCACTTGTGGGGTTCCTATACGGCCCTGGCATTTTAGGGGCCCTAAACGGTGAGGAGTAGTCTAGAATCCAAATGCCTCAAAATGACCTGTGAATAGGATGTTAGGCCCCTTAGCGCACCTAGGTTGCAAAAAAGTGTCACACATGTGGTATCGCCGTACTCAGAAGAAGTAGTATAATGGGTTTTGGGGTGTATTTTTACACATACCCATGCTGGGTGGGAGAAATATCTCTGTAAATGGAAAATTGTGTGTAAAAAAAAATCAAAAAATTGTCATTTACAGAGATATTTCTCCCACCCAGCATGGGTATGTGTAAAAATACACCACAAAACACATTATACTACTTCTCCTGAGTACAGCGGTACCACACGTGTGGCACTTTTTTGCACCCCAAGTGCGCTAAGGGGCCCAAAGTCCAATGAGTACCTTTAGGATTTCACAGGTTATTTTGCGACATTTGGTTTCAAGACTACTTCTAACGGTTTAGGGCCCCTAAAATGCTGGGGCAGTATAGGAACTCCACAAGTGACCCCTTTTTAGAAAAAAGACACCCCAAGGTATTCTGTTAGGTGTATGACGAGTTCATAGAAGATTTTATTTTTTGTCAAAAGTTAGCGGAAATTGATTTTTATTGTTTTTTCACAAAGTGTCAATTTTCACTAACTTGTGACCAAAAAAAAAAAAATCTTCTATGAACTCACCATACTCCTAACAGAATAACTTGGGGTGTCTTCTTTCTAAAATGGGGTCACTTGTGGGGTTCCTATACTGCCCTGGCATTTTAGGGGCCCTAAACGATGAGGAGTAGTCTAGAATCCAAATGCCTCAAAATGACCTGTGAATAGGATGTTAGGCCCCTTAGCGCACCTAGGTTGCAAAAAAGTGTCACACATGTGGTATCGCCGTACTCAGAAGAAGTAGTATAATGGGTTTTGGGGTGTATTTTTACACATACCCATGCTGGGTGGGAGAAATATCTCTGTAAATGGACAATTGTGTGTACAAAAAAAATCAAAAAATTGTCATTTACAGAGACATTTCTCCTACCCAGCATGTGTATGTGTAAAAATATACCACAAAACACATTATACTACTTCTCCTGAGTACAGCGGTACCACATGTGTGGCACTTTTTTGCACCCCAAGTGCGCTAAGGGGCCGAAAGTCCAATGAGTACCTTTAGGATTTCACAGGTCATTTTGCGACATTTGGTTTCAAGACTACTTCTAACGGTTTAGGGCCCCTAAAATGCCAGGGCAGTATAGGAACCCCACAAGTGACCCCATTTTAGAAAGAAGACACCCCAAGGTATTCCGTTAGGAGTATGGTAAGTTCATAGAAGATTTTATTTTTTGTCACAAGTTAGCGGAAAATGACACGTTGTAAAAAAAAAACAATTAAAATCAATTTCCGCTTACTTGTGACAAAAAATAAAATCTTCTACGAACTCACCATACTCCTAACGGAATACCTTGGGGTGTCTTCTTTCTAAAATGGGGTCATTTGTGGGGTTCCTATACTGCCCTGGCATTGTAGGGGCCCTAAACCGTGAGGAGTAGTCTTGAAACCAAATGTCGCAAAATGACCTGTGAAATCCTAAAGGTACTCATTGGACTTTGGGCCCCTTAGCGCAGTTAGGGTGCAAAAAAGTGCCACACATGTAGTATCGCCGTACTCAGGAGAAGTAGTATAATGTGTTTTAGGGTGTATTTTTACACATACCCATGCTGAGTGGAAGAAATATCTCTGTAAATGGACAATTGTGTGTAAAAAAAAATGAAAAAATTGTCATTTACAGAGATATTTCTCCTACCCAGCATGGATATGTGTAGAAATACACCCCAAAACACATTATACTACTTCTCCTGAGTACGGCAATACCACACGTGTGGCACTTTTTTGCAGCCTAACTGCGCTAAGGGGCCCAAAGTCCAATGAGCACCTTTAGGCTTTACAGGGGTGCTTACAATTTAGCACCCCCCAAAATGCCCCAGACAGTAAACACACCCCACAAATGACCCCATTTTGGAAAGTAGACACTTCAAGGTATTCAGAGAGGAGCATAGTGAGTCCGTGGCAGATTTCATTTTTTTTTGTCGCAAGTTAGAAGGAATGGAAACTTTTTTTTTCTTTTTTTTTGTCACAAAGTGTCATTTTCCGCTAACTTGTGGCAAAAAATAAAATCTTCTATGAACTCACCATGCCTCTCAGTGAATACTTTCGGATGTCTTCTTTCCAAAATGGGGTCATTTGGGGGGTATTTATAACATCATGGAATTTTAGCACCTCATGAAACATGACAGGTGGTCAGAAAAGTCAGAGATGCTTCAAAATGGGAAAATTCACTTTTGGCACCATAGTTTGTAAACGCTATAACTTTTACCCAAACCAATAAATATTCACTGAATGGAATTTTTTTTTATCAAAGACATGTAGCAGAATAAATTTAGACAAAAATGTATACAGAAATTTTACTTTATTTGAAAAATGTCAGCACAGAAAGTAAAAAAAAATCTTTTTTTTGACAAAATTCCTGTCTTTTTTGATGAATATAATAAAAACTAAAACTCACAGCAGCAATCAAATAGCACCAAAAGAAAGCTGAATTAGTGACAAGAAAGGGAGGTGAAATTCATTTAGATGGTAGGCTGTATGACCGAGCAATAAACCGTTAACGCTGCAGTGGTCTGAATGGAAAAAAAGGCTCTGGTCCTTAAGGGGTTTTATGACTGCAGTCCTTAAAGAGACACTGAAGCGGGACTAAATCTCGCTTCAGCTCTCATATATAGCAGGGGCACGTGTGCCCCTGCTAAAACACCGCTATCCCACTGCTAAACGAGGGTCCCTGACCCCCCAACCCACCCCCCGCAAACCTTGGTCGGAAATCTGGTCGCAGATTAGCCCTTCCTAGAGGCAGGGCTAACGGCTGCAGCCCTGCCTCACAGCGCGTCTATCAGACGCACCTCGCCGCCTCTCCCCCGCCCCTCTCAGTGAAGGAAGACTGAGAGGGACGGGGGAGAGGCGGAGATACGCGCTGACAGACGCGCGTGGGGCAGGGCTGCGGCGGTTAGCCCTGCCCCAATGCGGAAGCCCTCCCCTGCATTACTGAGGGGATTTGGGGGGACAGGGACTCCCGGTAAGCCGCGCTATAGCGGCGTTTTAGCAGGGGCAAACGTGCCCCTGCTATATATGAGGTCTGAAGCGAGATCTATTCTCGCTTCAGACTCTCTTTTAGTGGTTAAAGTGGACCCGAGGTGAACTTTTACTCATTGCATAATTGTGTTCCTTTCCTATTGTTTATAGGGCATTCCTCAAGCCAAATACCGTACTTTTTTGTTTTTGTTTTAATACTCTAATTCCCTATAAACTAAATAAACCATGCCCACGGGTTTTCAGAGAGCCTTGGCAGTAGCAAGCGCTCATGGGAGCTCAGTCTGGGCAGGAGGAGGATGAGGTGTTACTAGCCATTGATTTCAGAGACAGAGGGGAGGAAGGAGGAGGGGGGATTAGGTTTTTTTCACAGGCTTAGTGATCAAGATACAGATAAGCCTGCCTGTGTGTAATGTTTACAAACAACATGGCTGCTGTCATTGTATCACAGGAAGAAATAATAATTTTCTATTAAAGCTGTTTGCAGCTATATTTGCTGTGTAAACTATCTAAACTTTAGATAAGATATATAGACAAGTTACTTGTTATAGTTAGTTTTTCATCTCGGATCCGCTTTAACCCTCCCAACCTAACACCTTAACTGACCCCCACCGCTATTCTATCACATTTTTGATAATCTTAGGGTGCCACCATAATAAATTACGTCTATACTGTGAAATTTGGGTGCCCCATAGAATTGCTCATATGAACTAAAGCCCTGTATACATGCTAGATGGATGTCGCCTGGTGAAGCGGATATCATTCTAGGGCTGACGCTGTACAGACTATTCAGTAACCTGCAGGTTAGTGATGTGTTCTGTTGCTATGCCAGGGATGGGGGCAGGAGTGATGTCATGCTGGAGCTGAGTGAGTGAGGAGAACAATGCCCTCAGCCATCAGTTGGCCGAATCTGCCAAGGAGATTGATGGCGAAGTGGCTGAGGGGGGGTCGGGGATTGATGTACACACACTTGATTCTTAGATGAGGGCGAGGCAGTTGTAATCAGCCTCCTCAACCGAGTTTCATCTCCTGTGTATGGGGCTTAATTTTTTGTCATAAGTGATCTCACCTTTTTTTCCCTCAAAGAGAATTATATTGTGGTAAAAAATATAGACAAGAAATATTTCCAAAATTCTCAAACAAGCATTGTATCTGAAAATACAAATGTCTCTTAAAGTGATATAAAAAGACAGGTAAACAGTATCAAAAGTGACATTACTGATATTATTGATATCCAAAATTCACAGCAAGAAAAATATTTGTCCTCTAGCTCCAGGAATTCCCCAAAATTCCTAAATCTGACTCTGTAAGTGGCAGTAAGACTATCCCAGCAAGAGGTAACCATGTATCTTGTGAATTCCAATATTTTTATCCTATGATTACCCCGTATCTACCTTAATCAGGCTCATCTCCATCCAGTCGATAAGATCAATAGAGAGGATAGTTACCTCTCATACCGTATTTATGGTACAGGAAACAGCTCATCCCATGCAGAATAACATAACTTTCCCAAACAGTGATGAGAAGGAATGTAATTACCCAAAATACACACATATATTACTTTACGGAGATGTATACTAGACCATCATAATCATATTTTCATCCAAATTGAGCACAAGTGATTGTAAACTTATGGATTCTATCAAATTTAACTGCCCTTAATTCTTCCATCGTGTAAATGAAGTCTACCTTCACCAACCACTCTTTCAATGTGAGGACCCTTGCAGATTTCCAGCAGCTGGGGACAGTGACTTAGCAGCGTTGAGTAGGTGAATCAGCAAGGAGTTTTTGTATGTTTTCTGTAACGGTTGGGTGCTGCAACTCAGACGTCTGATTATAGGTGATCTGCAGTATCACCAATAATACAGACACCATACCTGATTATGTGGTGATCTGCAGAATCACCAATAATGCAAGTATAGCTGGTAGAGATACTGACAGAGTTGTGTATTAGTGCAAACGTAACTTTAATAGTAGAGAGGAACTTTACCAGAGGAGCTGGTAAAGTACTATCAGTACACTGACTGTATATACTAGCACAGACCTTTCCAAAGGGCTGGAATAGGTACAAACAGTGAGAGAATAGGAAAATACAGACTAGTCCTTCACCAGAGGGGCTGGCCAGGTACTAATAGTGAAAGTGACTGTATAGACTTGATCAGACCTTGCCAGAGGAGCTGGAAATGTGCTATCAGTCACTAATGAAGCAATAAGAAACTATCTCCCCAGAGAAGCTGGTGAGACAATAGTACCTCACCAGTGGCGAGGGCCCACTGGTGAGTAGAGAGGTCAGACAGGCTAGGTTCGGCAACAGAGAGGTAAGTATCAGTACAGAATCGTGAGACAGAAGAGTAATCAGTAATCAGGCAGAGTTCGGCAACTGATCAGATAGGCAGAAGTACAGAAGCGTTAAGCAGGAAGCAAGGTCAGAGGTATAGCCAGAATCATACACAGGTAATCAAATACAATATAACAACAATCCTAGTCTTGGTGTGAAGTCCTTGGTTTCAACACCTGGCAATAGTCTAAGGTCTGAGCGCTCACACAAAGTATTCACGACAGCAGACAGGGAACGAATGAAGACTGGAGGCTTAAGAAGCGGAGGCACGCTTCCAGCCACTCCCACCACGGAATCTGCCAATCGGCACGGCGAGAGTCATCAGTGACGTCAGCCGACCGGCAGGTCAGCTGAAACGCCTTCTGCCCGCATAAAGGTCCTGTCTCCGCGCGCGCCCGCGCGAGACAGAAACCCTATGAGCTGGAGATAACATCGTTCCCGGCGTGCTAGACGCCAAGGGAACGGATAACGCTTGAGAGCCAGGGAGAGAGGCGGCTGCAGATCCCCCATGCGAGTCAGCAGCCGCCAGATCCATGCTTGTTACATTTTCATTGATATGTCATGGTGCAATAGCATTGCCAGTTTAGAGCAAGGTATCTTCAGGAAAGAGATCTTGATGGACCAATCTTGTATTTTGATCAAAAGGACTTGATATGTGAGCAATGCCACCAGATATGATCAAGGATGCCAGAGTATGCCCACATTTCCAACAATCTGCAGGATATGATAGTAGAATTTTGTTAATCACTTCTGGTGTTTTGTACCACCTTGTGAGAATCTTATAGTTAACTTCCTTAATGGACCTTTTTTTGCTTTTCTTTTCATTTTCAACATCCAGCGATAAAAATATAGTACTGAAAACAAGGTGAGAAAAATTATACCAAAGCCAATGCAATCAGGGATGACATATTTTGAATGATTGTTTTGTTCGAAAGGTGCTAAAAGTTATTTCATAGACTAGTAGACCTAAGCCTGTTTAAAAACGGGCTCTAGGTCTGTGTTTGTCGGCATGCGCACACACACGCCACCCGCGGCGTCCGTGCTGCGCACATGTGCACAGCAGTTCAGCACAGACAACGCTACACAGAGACAGCACACGCAGGGACACAGGGAGATTATTATAGAGGATAAGGTGAGAAACAGATAAGGCAAGATAACCTGTGTTAGTGCATCAGGTTTCTTATTAGAGACAGATGCTGGATCCACACTGGCTGTATATTTCCAGAAGTCCCCTGAATGAGTGAACGTGACTCTGGGGTTTATATGAAAAGGGTGCCTGTAAAAAAGGGCGCCTGGTGGAGCCCATATATACCAACTTCGGCTACAAAAAAGGCGCCTGGTGTAGCCCATATAAAAACTTCGGCTACAAAAAAGGCGCCTGGTGTAGCCCATATAAAAACTTCGGCTACAAAAAAGGCACCTGGTGTAGCCCATATAAAAACGACGGCTACAAAAAAAAGGCGCCTGGTGTAGCCCATATAAAAACTTCGGCTACAAAAAACTCTGGGATGTGTTAATTGCTATTCCCCCTCCAGGCCGCCATGGATAGTGGGGGAATGAAATAATTCGGCTTGTAGCCCATATAAAAACTTAGGCTACAAAAAAGGAGCCTGGTGTAGCCCATATAAAAACTTCGGCTACAAAAAAAGGCAATAATATGGGCTACAAAGGTGCACCCTACTGTAGCCGAAAACCTTGTAGCCGAAAAAAAATATGGGCTACAAAGGGGCGCCCTACTGTAGCCGTAAACCTTGTAGCCTAAAAAATATGGGCTACAAAGGGGAGCCCACTTGTAGCCTATAACAAAACTCGGGCGCCCTTTTCTACACCTTGTAGCCCATATTTCCAGAAATAACATTGATGTCTATGGCGGGGCCCTTTTCATACAGGAAGCTCAGGTGCCCTTTTCAACCGATATCTGACTCTGATGCAGCATATGCAGTTTGACTTACAGTTGTCATAACATTTGTCAGATTTAGCCATTGCTGTAGAGCAGCCTCCCAGTATTTCATCTGTCAGGCCACGAAAACTTACCAGCATGCTAAATTCTGCTATAGATTGTTTTGTGAATCTGTCACTGTTCTGCTCACATTGTTAGGATTTATATTGTTTCACTACCAAATTTACTATTGGTCTCACAACCCTCTCCTCCTAGTGCCTAACACTAACACGTCCTCCTAATACCTAACATTAACCTCCCCCTCCTAACACATAACTCTAACCCTGATGCCCAAATGACCACTATTTGCAGCCAATTTTCTGCAAAATAGATGATCTGCACCTGTAATTGTTCTTCTCAAAGTAACTAATTGGCTACTATTACTGCATCAGTCACCCAACTCACCCAGGCACCAAACTATTGATATGTACCATACAAATCTATCAGGCCTGGTTCAGATTGGCGTTTTGAGTCAAACGGATCCAGTGAGCGGAACTGGTCTCCGCTTCACCGGATCCGGATGGCTCTGTGCACACTGCCAAATGGAAAGTGAAAACGGATCTGATCAACAATCGATCAGATCAGTATTGCCGTTAAATACATACCTAATGCTCTTTTGAAGCCGGCAGCAGAGGCTTCCTCGTCTTCCGCTGTGACTACACAGCGCGTCATGTGACTAGTCACATTTTCTCATTTTTTTTCTTATTCTTACTGTTAAAATGCATTTACAGTAAGGTAGCTCTTAGCAAAATGTACCCCCCAAAGAAAGCCTAATTGGTGGCGGAAAAAAACAAGATATAGATCAGTTCATTGTGATAAGTAGTGATAAAGTTATAGGCGAATGAATGGGAGGTGAACATTGCTCGGATGCATAAAGTGAAAACGAGTGAGAGCTCAAGTGGTTAAAGATGTAGCTGGCTGCATCTATAAGCAATACCTTTTGTGTGTGGGGAGCCGGTAAAAAAGCCTCAGGGGGCCGCATTCGGCCCGTGGGCCGTAGTTATAGTACCACTGACCTAGACTCTCCCTACTCTCACACAGAACCCCCCCTAGTGGTGGCTTACCTTAACACCCTCCCCCCCTGGTGGGCAACTTACCTGAACCCCCCCCCCCCATAGGCACCTAACCTTAACCCTTCCAGTGGGCAACTAACCTTAATCCCTCAAACCTTAATCTGCCTCCCCCCTGGAAAGCTGCGCGCCCACTATTAGTAGCCACAGTTTGCACTGTGGGCAGCCCCGGCTCCCACTATTTAGCAGGTGCCCACATTTTCCCGCACTTCTTTTAGCTGTTCTGCCAGAACTGGTAGACAATGATGCGGAAACTGTTTACAGTGCTTCGCCATCTGGTGGCCAGAGAGAGAAGTGCAGACTAAACATAACTAAATACTGCTTTCACTTCTGCAAATGGTTATGCTTCCATTATCTGCCAGGGCAGATAAGTGGGAACATATATCAGGAGAGTAATACAAAGGCCTCAGTTAGAATAGGTTAGCTAGTAAGTACACCTGAACTTTCCAGGAAAAATGAGGCAACATTTTGAGCAGTATGTTAATAACAGGTGGTGTTCTTTATGGATCAACAATTAACTAAGGGAACCAGGTTTATTCTTACCTGGATACAAAATGCTTGTTCCTTGGTAAATTAACTTTTACTGCTGATAACACATGCTGGATCCTGTGTATTTACTAAACATACTTATTGCCACACCGATACCTAGTGCCACATAACAAATACACAGTAAGAAAGTTTTTACCTGAAGTTTCCCTGAGCACAAAATGCAGGTAAGAGAGGTAAGGGATTTCTTGCAAGGCTATGGCAGAATCATTCATTTATACAAAATAACTAAAAAAGCTTCTTCTGATCATCATAGGATTGGCATTGTTTTTTCTATGACTTGCAATCCTAGACAGCTGACTAATACAGATTTGTATCCCTCTGGGACTGATTTATACTCGGACTTGCTAATGATGTTACTTTAAAACGGATTATCAAGTGGTCTAGGTCATATAATTTTTGATGCAGTGCTGTTTATAACCCATAGAGGGCAATACTCATGAATCAGGCCACATTGTTATAGTAAATCTGTCACACAAACCACATACTTGCTTTGGTTTTGCAGTTTCTTGCATTGCAGAGAATTTAGTAAATATCTTATCAGTAAATAATTAAGCTTTAGCTGTGGCCATAATGCTCTTTAATGTTATTATGTGGCAATCAATGAAATACTCTTTAAATTATTATTTAGTATCTATATAGCACTGACATCTTCAGCAGCGCTTTACAGAGTATATAGTCTTGTCACTAACTGTCCCTCAGAGGAGCTCACAGTCTAATCAAATAATTAAATAATAAAATGATTATCATATATTTATGAAGCGCTAACAGGGCTTTTGGCCTCTTTCACATCTACCAACGCGTGCAGGAGCCGTTTCCTACAAGCGTTGAATAGCCTGCGGCGTGTAGTCGGGATGCTGCAGTGCGACGTAATCAGCGGCGGTAGCTATTAATTCACCTGACGGGAAAACGACGGTTCCCGGCGATAAAAAGCTCCTTGGTGCGTCACACCGCAACGCATGGAAATGCAGCGTCGGGTGTGAAAGGTAAAATGAAAAGGTCTATGGACTATCATTTTACCGTGGTTAACGCAAAGTTTTGACTTTGCATTGAAACGCAGAAAAAGGGCTCTGGTATGAAAGAGTCCCCAGGGCCCATTCAGACTAGGACGATTAGCGGGTGATTCCTACTAATGTATGTAACCATATGGCAGTGATCTCTCTGCGGCCGATCATCAGCATTTTGTGATTAACGGCATTCGCAAAACGTGTTGCCTGAAGCATTTTCTTGCGATTCTGGAGAGATTGCGATACAGTGCTAGAATCGTTCGTAAGAGTGTACTGTGATTTTACCGCACTAATCATGGCAAAATCACCCGAGCAAAACGCTATAAAAAAATGGTCTCCTAGGAGAAAACTTTAATTGAAGAAGTGAATAGGATTGGGCCCATTATATTTTAAGGTGGCCACTAATGGTACAATTTTCTGAACGATTGTTTACAAATGACTCTTTGTATGAGCAATTGGAAATTATCATTTGTGACCACTAATGGGAAACAAATTCCCAACCAATCCAATCAGATGAATGAAATTGATCTGATTTATGGATCAATCCCGTCAACCTGATCAGATTGGTTAGGACATTTTTGTCCATTCTTGGTCCCAAACGATCATTTTCAATTAATCATGCAAAGGATTGTTTGTAAATGATTATTTGGCAACTTGTATTGTTAGAGGCCACCTTAACCTCCCTGGCAGTAACCCCTGAGCTATGCTCGGGCTAGCTCCCGGCAGCTCAATGTAGAGCAATGGCGCGCAGCGAGCGTTTTTACTCACCTCCCAGAGGATCCAGACACCAGCAGCCATTCTTCTTCCTCTCCACGGAGGCTCCGAATCACTCTGGTGAGATCGCTGTCAGTGATCTCACTACAGAGTTACAGCGCCACTCGGAGGAGGGAGGGAAAATTGCAGCGCTGGATTCCAGGGAGGCGAGTGAGAGCAGGGGCTGCTGTTTGGCTTTCTGGTGGCATTATTTTTTCCTGGTTTTAGAGTCTGAAACTTTCAAAAAAGACCCTAAAATCCTAATCAAACCGCCAGGGAGGTTAAGTACTGCAATGCAAATACATATGCCTAATTCCATTGTACTGTTACATTTGACTATTTTTCGGTTTTTAGTATAGTGAAATAATGTAGCAATTTTTTTATAACCAATTAATAACCAATATAATGAAAAATAGCAGAAATGGTAACAAGCAAATAAAGCAATCTCAGCCGTAGCGTCCAACTCCCCTCCCGTGTGCTGTTGTACGTTGCTGTATCAGTAATGCAATCAGACATTCTTCTATGAAGTTTGAATCTTCTTCTGTACAAGAACTGCCTGGAGCAGGAAGAAGTCAGATGACTAACGCAAGCAGTTGAGTTATACAGTCTTCACCTGATACTCTGACATGTGGCTGTTTATTCTGGTGTCACAAGTTACCAAGAGAATCCTGTATGGGTGTTTCTCCCTTAAGGTAATTTTATCCACTGGCTCGATTTTCAAAGGATCATTTCTAAGTATTTTGAAAAAAAGAATGTAGAAAATAGTTTGAGCCACTAGAGAGAAAAAAGGGTTTAAGTCAAAAGCGACAGCTGAAGAAAAATACCGTACAAAGAGAAAGATTGGTTTTGACTGCGCACAAAGCTATGGTATACTGCTTTGCCTTATGTGGGGATTTATGCACTGAAAAATATGGTGTCTGCATACCAAAAAAATGTTTCTTTTAAACAGATCTAGGAATCAGAGTATATAATGCACCAAACCCTGCAAATGTATCTGTTGTTATTATTTAGTATTTATATAGTGCTGACATCTTCCACAGCGCTGTGCAGAGAATATACTGTAGTCTTGTCATTGTTGTGACTGAAAGACTCAGGCTTAAAGGACCACTATCGCAGAAAACTGTGAAATGTAAAATACATGTCAACACATACAAATAAGAAGTATGTGTCTTCCAGAGTAAAATGAGACATAAATTATTCTTCTCCTATGTTGCTGTCACTTATAGTAGTAAGTAGAATTCTGATGGAACTGATAGACTTTTCTGACTGACTAGGGGGATCTCATTATTTCATTAAGAACTCCTTCACACTAAGGGCTTGTTTCAGTAAACTGTGCTAACTCATAGCACGGGTGCGCTAGCGGTTTTCACGCGCAACCACAAATTTTATTCGCAATTGTGCACGGAAATTCACGATTGCGCGCGAAAACGCATGCAAAAACGCTAGCGTGGCCGTGCTATGAGTTAGCACGGTTTAGTGAATCAAGCCCTAGGTGCAGAAATGTATCCATGGCTCCGTTTTTAAAACCTGATCAAAAGACATGGATAGCAATGTTAAAAATAGCAGCCGTTTTCACCCAAACAAAAAAAGCCAGATCCGTCTGCATTTGCGGGGATTCGTTTTCAAAACCTGAATGGAAGGTTTTGGATCTGCTGCATTTTCATTCAACGGATCTGGATCCTGATTCACACAGCGGTAGTGGCAGGCAATAGAAACAACGGATCCCTCTCTACACAGGCAGATTTGGACACAGAAACAAATCTGTTTCTGTGTCACAGCCTGTGGGGGGAGAGGGGGCTGCCATGCCGGAGGGGTATAGCAGGCAGGACGGAGGTGGCAGCGGTCAGCGGGGAGTCCTCTGTGCCACACCTGGGTCCCCTGTCCCCGCTACCCCCTCCAGTTACATGCCGCAAAACTTGTTAAAATGTATAGCAGTGGCGAGTGGGGAGCTTACCTTCTCCTCCAAATTCCTCCGCTTGCCGCGTCACTGCCTGCAAAGCTGCCCTCCGAAGTATAGAGGGCGGCATTGCAGGAAGTGACGCGGCGAGTGGAGGAAGTGGAGAGAAGGTAAGCTCGCCACTCGCCGCTGCTATACAATGTAACAAGTTTTGCGGCATGTAGCTGGAGGGGTAGCGGGGACGTGGGACCCAGGTGAGGGAGGGGGGGACATCCCCACTGACCGCTGCCACTCCCGTCCTGCCTGCTATACCCCCTCCGGCATGGTGGCTGCCTCTCCCCCCACAGCTGGGCATACGTTTCCACAGACTGTAAACGTATGCTACAAAAATGCATTTTTGGAAAAATGGGGGGAGAAAAAAAAAGTTTAGAAAAACGGATCCGTTTGAAACGGATATGATCCTGAACGGACCAGTGTGGACCTAGCCTTATTCTTTACAAAAAAGCACTTCCTGGAAAGGATCTATACAAAGATGCAGGCTAACCCCCCTACCTATTTGCACACTATTCTGGCAGTTAGATGGAGCAACTGCTGTTCACTAAGTGATTTTGAAAATAAAGAAAACCCTGAGAATCTCCATGAGGAGATGGGCTAGTCCAAAACCTGTCAGTTCTGTCAGATTTCTAATATCTACTGTAAGTGATAGCAATATTAGAGAAAAGTAATGTATAACACAATTTACTCTGGGAGACATGTACTGTTTATTTTGGTGGTTTTTCATTTTATTTGTTGCCCTAGTGGCCCTTTAAAGCGGTATTGTCACCATGAAAATAAAATTTCAACAGCAACTGGTCTGAGTGTATTAAGTGATAAAGATGCTAATCCTGCATTCAAAACTTGCAAAACTTTTTCTGCTGTTATGGTTTGTAGTTATCACATACTTTATGAGCACTGGCCCTAGTGCCAAACAGTGCCAAAGAGTTGAGTGCTGGGAGTTCTTTTTATCAATAATATATTCCTCCTGTTCCATTTATTTCCCTATCTAGCTGCTTATCAGAAACACCCTCTGATTACTTGTGTTTACAGCAAGGCTGAGGTGACTCAGTGATTGGATGTGTAAATAAACAGTTGTTAGTATACCTCAGTGGGAGTGTCTGAAGACTCTGGGAGGAGGGCAGCTAATTAATACACAATGAGCAAGAGAAGGGAGGGGGGAAACAGGAGTCAGGAAGGATATGTCAGCATTAGCTTGGCAAAATGGCCACTGCCTAGAATAGGATTTTCTGCTTTCCCTTTATAAAATTCACAGGAATCATTTCGGGGATAGCACAATACATCTGTTATGTAAGTAGAAGTAGTATTTATCTACTTATACAGTATATGTGTTTTTTATTTCTAGGTTAGCATGGGTGTCGCTTGTTCTTTAAATCACTTGGTGACAAGGGAAATCTTGAAAAGTAGAAATACCTCCTGGTTGTTGGATACAAATATGTGTATGAGTGTTTGGGGTAAGAAACTAAATATTTTAGAAGCCTACCTGGAATTGAATGGCTGCACTGTACAATGGACTTTTCTGTTGCACCAGTGATTTGTACTCTCATTTAACACAACTTATTAACAATCAGATCCAAACAACACTTGGAAATTGTTGTCCAAGTAGCACTTGCCAACCATATATTTTGTTTTAGGTGGATTCCATATGTTCCTTATATGTCCTGTATGCTAAGTTTACAGCATCTGTGCACTACTCGCAAGCAAGCTAATCATTAATGTGACCTTGCATTTATCCAATCCCCTTCTGTCAGTGACAGCAGGAGGAATTTGGTGGTGTGAATCATACTAATTAGTTCCTAGTTCCGCTATCTTTACACATGACATTCACCATGAATGCTATGGGTCAAATGCGAACATGCTATTCACTTCCACATTTGCTAGAGGAAAATCCCATGGTGCCATCCTATGTGGTAAAAGGAATCTCCTTGCAGGGTTCAAATGCCATATAAAGTACCCTTTCAATCCCGCATCTGGGGATACTGTGTATACTGAGCTAAGAATTTTCTGCAGTTGGTACACAGTTATTTACAAATACTAATAGTAAATACATTCAACCTGTAGCAAACATTATTTTGTGATACGAAGAATTACATATATTATTATTATTTTAGTATTTATATAGCGCCGACATCTTCTGCAGAGCTGTACAGCCTATACTGTCCTGTCACTTAACTGTCTCTCAGAAGGACTTACAATCAAATCCCTACCATAGTCATATGTCTATGTATGTATCGTGTAGTGCATGTATCAAAGTCCAGGGCCAATTTAGGGGAAACCAATTAACTTATCTGTATGCATTTGGGATGTGGGAGAAAACCAAAGTGCCTAGAGGAAACCCACGCAGACACTCAGAGAACATACAAACTCTGTGCAGATAGTGACCTAGCGCTGCAAGGCGAGAGTGCTAACTACTACGCCACCATGCTGCCTACAGTAGTAGAACAGAATGTGGAAGTATATGTCTGCAGAGGGGTGTTGCCAGGATCCTTAGAATATCTGGAGCATTTTTGGGTACCCCATATGTGAAAATGTGGGACAGCAAAAAGTGGAAATAACCAATGGATCTTGGGCAGGAAAAAACAATAGGCATATTTAAAAATACTTTACTCAAAGTTACATGGTGTGGCCACTTTGTTTTTTTTACCATATATTAGTGGAGCATCGGTGCTTCTCATGCCACAGTGTCATACATCCTCCTAAGAAAACCTTAAACCTAAATAAGTAAACTTTAAATAAGTTATTAAGGAAGGACATTAATAACTTAGTTAAATGTCCTAACTAGTGGTGATGTGCCTGGATATGTGTGTTTTTTTTCTTGTTACTGACCCCTGTGGCCAGGATTTTATTCCAGAGCACTCCCTTCTTCCTCTATCAGTGTTTTTTGTCAGCATGCAGCTTATGCTGGTGTATGTGCATGGCGCGCATGGATACGTTTACGTTAGCTCCCTTGTGCGATTTGTATTATGTGCTATCTGTCCCAGGAGAGGACGTCAGGATGTGTGCTCCTAATCCCTAGATAGGTTTGCAATGAATGTTTGCATGTCTGCACTATGCATGTTACAGGGCCAGAGTTAGGACACCTACGATTACCTGGCTACTGCTGCACAGTGTAACTATGCAAGGGAATGCATTTATTTGCAAACTAAGACCCCGGCTATTAATTTAGCTGTAGGGATAACAGTGGTGCCTGGATGAGTGAATCTGCGGATACATTTGTTTGAACATTTGAATGTGAGTGTGCAAAGGGTTAATAGTTTTTTTGCTTTTTTTCTGGCCACACCCCCTTTAGCACCTCCCTTTACTTAATTTAAATGTCCTAACTAGCAGTGATGTGCCTGGAGATATGTTTTTTTTCTAGCTTCGGGTATGAGTTGGGGTTTTCTGTCCAGTGCATCTTTGACATCCCTTTAGATGTGCTGCAGCTACCAGGGGGAGCTCTTCTGTATGCCAGAATACAGATTTTAACATCTAAAGGGATGCAGAAAAGCCTCCAAAAATATCCCTTGTCCTCTGCTCTGTGAGAGTGACTCCCCGGATACCCTGACACATCAAATCAACGTGAGATGCAGGGCTGTGTGGCTCTCCCTATTGGCTGCCTGGCTCTCCCTAAGGGCCCGTTTCCACTACAGCGAATCTGCATGCGTTTTCTGCATGCAGATTTGCATAACCCATTACAAATAATGGGACTGTTTCCACTTGTGTGGGAATCTGCACGGCAGACCCATCAGAATTTGCACGCCGCACACCCGCACGAGATTCGTCGGTAATGTAACTAAATAGGAAAACCGCAAGCGTTTCAGTCTTGCGGTTTTCCTGGCGTTTCCGCGTGCGTTTTCGCTTAAAAACCTATGTCAATGCTTGCCCGCATTGACATGGTCAAAACCACTAGCGATTCCGTGTGAAAATCCGCATAGAAGCGGCAACTAAAACGCAACCGCATGCGGATTCGTTGCTGCGATTTTCCTGTCGAAATCTCGCTGCACAAGTGGAAACATACCCTAAAGGCTGTCTGTCAAAGTTACCGCACAGAGAGTGCATTTTTAAGAGTGAGTTATTGGCTGGTAAGAGCTGGCAAAAAATACTGAACACTTTTGCCTGAATTTACCGACTGCTGTAACCTTTGTGAATTGCAATTTCTTGACATTTCTTGAGGCAATTACCGCACAAGTCGGCAATTTACCTCACTAGTCTGTCATTCTAATTTTCCGTGCAGTAACAGGTTTAGTGAATTGTAATTTGGGAAGGTGATTGGTAAAATCAGCTGTTTTCCACATTACCAATTGCGGTTATGCTTAGTGAATACTGCCCAATGCCCTTTTCTGTCTTGTTGTTGTTTGACCATCCACCACAGCAGATTGCTAAACAGTTTTTGCACTAAGACCTAGTGCACACCAAAACCTGCTAGCAGATCCGCAAAATGCTAGCAGATTTTGAAACGCCTTTTCTTCTTTTTCTGTAGCGTTTCAGCTAGCGTTTTGCGGTTTTGTCTAGCGGTTTTGGTGTAGTAGATTTCCTGTATTGTTACAGTAAAGCTGTTACTGAACAGCTACTGTAACAAAAAACGCCTGGCAAACCGCTCTGAAAAACGGCACTTCAGAGCGGTTTGCCAGGCGTTTTTTCTTTACTTTGCGTTTTTCCTATACTTAACATTGAGGCAGAAACGCATCCACAATCCAAAAAATGCCTCACCCAGGCATTTTTCGTTTCTGCAAAATGCCTCCCGCTCTGGTGTGCACCACCCCATTGAGATACATTGACCAAGCAGATCCGCAGCCGCAAGCGGATCTGAAAACGCCCAAAAAGCCGCTCGGTGTGCACCAGCCCTAACATCTGACTAAAACAGTTACCTAAATAAAATTGTTAGAATGTAAGAACACTTTACATATACTTTCATTTTGCAGTGACATATAGGAGAATGTAATAAATTATTCAGGACAATCACTTTTAACCACATAAGGACCGCCCCCAGCCGATGGGCGGCGGCAAAGTCCGGGCCCAAACGACCGCAATACGCCCATCGGCGGGGGCGGCTGCGGGCGTTGCTATGCGGCGATCGCGTCATTCGTGACGCGATCAGCCGCCGGGGACTGGCTCCGCCCCCCGTTCGCTGTAACCCGCCGGACGTTCGGAAGCGCCGGCGGGTTACTAGCACCCGGATCGCCGCATGTACTTTGTATAATAGGCTTTGTAATGTATACAAAGCCTATTATACTGGCTGCCTCCTGCCCTGGTGGTCCCAGTGTCTGAGGGACCACCAGGGCAGGCTGCAGCCACCCTAGTCTGCACCCAAGCACACTGATTTCCCCCCCCTGCCCCCTGATCGCCCACAGCACCCCTCAGACCCCCCCCTGCCCACCCCCCAGACCACTGTTTGCACCCAATCACCCCCCTAATCACCCATCAATCACTCCCTGTCACTATCTGTCAACGCTATTTTTTTTTTAGTCCCTAATCTGCCCCCTACTCCCTCCTGATCACCCCCACCCCTCAGATTCTCCCCAGACCCCCCCCCCCCGGGTCCCCCCCCCTTTTTACTGTATGCATCTATCCCCCCTGATCACCTGTCAATCACCTGTCAATCACCCGTCAATCACCCGTCAATCACCCCCTGTCACTGCCACCCATCAATCAGCCCCTAACCTGCCCCTTGCGGGCAATCTGATCACCCATCCACACCAATAGATCGCCCGCAGATCCGACATCAGATCACCTCCCAAGTGCAGTGTTTACATCTCTTCTCTCCTCTAAACACCCACTAATTACCCATCAATCACCCCCTATCACCACCTGTCACTGTTACCCATCAAATTAGACCCTAATCTGCCCCTTGCGGGCACCCAATCACCCGCCCACATGCTCAGATTGCCCTCAGACCCCCCCTTATCAATTCCCCAGTGCAATATTTACATCTGTTATTCCCTGTAATAACCCACTGATCACCTGTCAATCACCTATCAATCACCCATCAATCACCCCCTGTCACTGCCACCCATCAATCACCCCCTGTCACTGCCACCCATCAATCAGCCCCTAACCTGCCCCTTGCGGGCAATCTGATCACCCACCCACACCAATAGATCGCCCGCAGATCCGACATCAGATCACCTCCCAAGTGCAGTGTTTACATCTCTTCTCTCCTCTAAACACCCACCAATTACCCATCAATCACCCATCAATTACCCCCTACCACCACCTGTCACTGTTACCCATCAGATTAGACCCTAATCTGCCCCTTGCGGGCACCCAATCACCCGCCCACACCTCAGAACGCCCTCAGACCCCAGCCCTGATCACCTCGCTAGTGCATTGCTTGCATCTATTTCCCCCCTCTAATCACACCTTGAGACACCCATCAATCACCTCCTGTCACCCCCTAGCACACCTACCCATCAGATCAGGCCCTAATTTGCCCCGTGTGGGCTCCTGATCACTCGGCCAATCCCTCAGATCCCCCTCAGACCCCCTTCCGATCACCTCCCCAGTGCATTGATTGCATCTATTTTCCCCTCTAACCGCCCCCTGAGACACCCATCAATCACCTCCTGTCACCCCCCTAGCACTCCTATCCATCAGATCAGGCCCAATACATCCTGTCATCTAAGAGGCCACCCTGCTTATGACCGGTTCCACAAAATTTGCCCCCTCAGACCACCTGTCATCAAAATTTGCAGATACTTATACCCCTGAACATTCATTTTGAGAAATTTGGTTTCCAGACTACTCACAGTTTTGGGCCTGTAAAATGCCAGGGCAGTATAGGAACCCCACAAGTGACCCCATTTTAGAAAGAAGACACCCCAAGGTATTCTGTTAGGTGTATGATGAGTTCATAGAATATTTTCTTTTTTGTCACAAGTTAGCGGAAATTGATATGGATTGGTTTTTTTTTCACAAAGTGTCATTTTCCGCTAACTTGTGACAAAAAAAATCTTCTATGAACTCACCATACTCCTAACAGAATACCTTGGTGTGTCTTCTTTCTAAAATAGGGTCACTTGTGGGGTTCCTATACTGCCCTGGCATTTTAGGGGCCCTAAACCGTGAGGAGTAGTCTAGAATCCAAATGCCTCAAAATGACCTGTGAATAGGACGTTAGGCCCCTTAGCGCACCTAGGTTGCAAAAAAGTGTCACACATGTGGTATCGCCGTACTCAGAAGAAGTAGTATAATGTGTTTTGTGGTGTATTTTTATACATACCCATGCTGGGTGGGAGAAATCTCTCTGTAAATGGACAATTGTGTGTAAAAAAAAATCAAATAATTGTCATTTACAGAGATATTTCTCCCACCCAGCATCTGTATGTGTAAAAATACACCCCCTAAAAACACATTATACTACTTCTCCTGAGTACGGCGGTACCACATGTGTGGCACTTTTTAGCACCCTAAGTGCGCTAAGGGGCCCAAAGTCCAATGAGTACTTTTAGGATTTCACAGGTCATTTTGCGACATTTGGTTTCAAGACTACTCCTCACGGTTTAGGGCCCCTAAAATGCCAGGGCAATATAGGAACCCCACAAATGACCCCATTTTAGAAAGAAGACACCCCAAGGTATTCCGTTAGGAGTATGGTGAGTTCATAGAAGATTTTATTTTTTGTCACAAGTTAGCGGAAAATGACACTTTGTGAAAAAAAAACAATTAAAATCAATTTCCGCTAACTTGTGACAAAAAAAAAAAAATCTTCTATGAACTCACCATACTCCTAACGGAATACCTTGGGGTGTCTTCTTTCTGAAATGGGGTAATTTGTGGGGTTCCTATACTGTCCTGGCATTTTAGGGGCCCTAAACCGTGAGGAGTAGTCTTGAAACGAAATTTCTCAAAATGACCTGTGAAATCCTAAAGGTACTCATTGGACTTTGGGCCCCTTAGCGCAGTTAGGGTGCAAAAAAGTGCCACACGTGGTATCGCCGTACTCAGGAGAAGTAGTATAATGTGTTTTGGGGTGTATTTTTCCACATACCCATGCTGAGTGGAAGAAATATCTCTGTAAATGGACAATTGTGTGTAAAAAAAATCAAACAATTGTCATTTACGGAGATATTTCTCCCACCCAGCATGGGTATGTGTAAAAATACACCCCAAAACACATTATACTACTTCTCCTGAGTACGGCAATACCACGTGTGGCACTTTTTTGCAGCCTAACTGCGCTAAGGGGCCCAAAGCCCAATGAGCATCTTTAGGCTTTACAGGGGTGCTTACAATTAGGCACCCCCCAAAATGCCAGGACAGTGAACATACCCCACAAATGACCCCATTTTGGAAAGTAGACACTTCAAGGTATTCAGAGAGGAGCATAGTGAGTCCGGGGCAGATTTCATTTTTTTTTGTCACAAGTTAGAAGAAATGGAAACTTTTTTTTTTTTGTCACAAAGTGTCATTTTCCGCTAACTTGTGACATAAAATAAAATCTTCTATGAACTCACCATGCCTCTCACTGAATACTTTGGGATGTCTTCTTTCCAAAATGGGGTCATTTGGGGGGTATTTGTACTATCCTGGAATTTTAGCCCCTCATAAAACCTGACAGGTGCGCAGAAAAGTCAGAGATGCTTGAAAATGGGAAAATTCACTTTTGGCACCATAGTTTGTAAACGCTATAACTTTTACCCAATCCAATAAATATACACTGAATGGTTTTTTTTTTAATCAAAGACATGTAGCAGAATAACTTTCGTGCTCAAATGTATAGGAAATTTTACTTTATTTGAAAAATGTCAGCACAGAAAGTTAAAAAAGTCATTTTTTTGACAAAATTCATGTCTTTTTTGATGAATATAATAAAAAGTAAAACTCGCAGTAGCAATCAAATAGCACCAAAAGAAAGCTGTATTAGTGACAAGAAAAGGAGGTAAAATTCCTTTAGGTGGTAGGTTGTATGACCGAGCAATAAACCGTGAAAGCTGCAGTGGTCTGAATGGAGAAAAAGGCTCTGGTCCTTAAGGGGCGAAAAGACTGTGGTCCTCAAGTGGTTAAGTTAATCAGAAACATTTCCTAAATCTGCTGTATATATTGCTGTATATTGGTATGTAGCCCCGCCCTCCCAGTGATGTCACAGCCTAGGGTGTTTAGAATTCTCTTCCCAGAGCATTCTGGGAGACCGATTATTATTTTCACTGGCTTTTTAATTCATAGTAAACGAACATTCCTCAGAGATGCACCTGACAGCACTAAAGATGTCCCCACCTGTGATAAATATCAGAACGTAAATAAGGGTGAGGAAAGATTTTACAATAGACAAACACTGAATAATAATATTATAAAGCCATAAAATAATATAAGCTAAGCAATGTTATTAATAACCTTATTTTCAGTACAGTTTATATGTTGGATGTTCTCTTTTCATGTTCTATGTATATAACATAATATAAAGAGATAGACCATGCTAGGCAATTTGCCAAAGTCAAAGGTAGCTAAACTGGTTGTTGTCATTCGTACATGAATTAGTATTCTAAAAGGGGACATTTTCAGGGTGTTTCTGTATTCTTCTCATCTGTGTCTTTAGATTGTTTATAAGAAGCTATTAAAATGTTCACATTTCAAGAATTTTACATGGTTTTGATGTTCCGAAAAGACACCTGTATCTTGGTTTCAAGAAGGCACATCCATAGATGGAGATCATTTTTCATCTTATCTACAAAATAATTTTTCGGCACCAAGTAATTGAAAAAGTGCTAAAACGTGGTTAAAGTTAACTGATGTTAAATTTATTTTGGCTATATTTTTGCTTGCTGGTCGATTAGTGGTAACAGCATTTGGTAACAGTCACTCTTAACCTCCCTAGCGTTCTGGACGAGCTCAGCTCGTCCAGCAAAAACTTGCTGAAAGTGTTTTGGACGAGCTGAGCTCGTCAATCCCGCCAGGGAGATTTCCTGTTTCTCTGCACCGCCCGCTGCAATTTTCCTCCATCAGAGGGATTTCCCAGGATGGCTGGATGCCTGACTGTACGCTGTGGATAGTGATCTGTGCTACCCCCAACATACAAAAGAAGCATCCAGCCACCCTGGGGAATCCCTGTGCAGCTGGCAGGGCAGAGAATGTGCTGCGTGCAAGGATTCCCCCTTTGTGTGCGGACGGGTGTCTGCTCTGTGCAGGGGGATTCCCTATGCGGGCTGGTAGTGGCCGGCGGGGATCCCCTCTGTGCAGCAAGGGGGGTGTCCCCGCGGGCTGTAGGTGGCCGGTGGGGACCCCCCTTCTGGGCGGTGGAGGTGTCCCCGTCCTTTGCGGGCTGTGGGTGGCCTTTCCCACCCCCCTCCCATCCCCCGTGCAAGCCCCCCCCCTTCCCCCTGAACCCCTTCCTTCGGTGTGAGTCCTGTTCTACTCACCCAGGCTGTCCCAAGCAGCGCCAGCAGAATCCCTTCTTTCTCTAACGCCGAAGTCCCGGCTTGTGACGTTACCGCTACGAGGCTCGGTGACGTCACCAAGCCTTGTAGCGGTAATTACACAGAGCATGAGACTTCGGGGATGGAGGAAGAAGGGATTCTGCCGCCGCCCCTGCTGGAGACGGCCTGGGTGAGTAGAACAGGGTAGGGGTTCAGGGGGAAGGGGGGGCTTGCACGGTGAATGGGAGGGGGGAGGGAAAGGCCACCCACAGCCCGCAAAGGACGGGGACACCCCCCCCGCCCAGAAGGGGGATCCCCACCGGCCACCCACAGCCCGCAAAGGACGGGGACACCCCCCCGACCCGCCCAGAAGGGGAGTCCCCACCGGCCACCCACAGCCCGCAAAGGACGGGGAAACCCCCCCAAGAAGGGGGTTATCACCGGCCACTACCAGCCAGCATAGAATGGGGACACCCCACAGCCCGCAAAGAAAGGGGCCCCCCTCCCTGCCCAGAAGGGGGGTCCCCACCGGCCACCAACAGCCTGAAAAGAGCAGGGACACTCCCCCCCCCCCCCAGAAGGGGGGTCCCCACCGGCCGCACACAGCCTGGGGGAAGGTGTTGGGGGGGGGGGTAGCTTGGCACCCCATTACTGGCTACACTACACCTGGCACCCCATAACTGGCTACACTACACCTGGCACCCTATACCTGGCACCCTATACCTGGCTACACCTGGCTACCTATACATCTGCCTACACACCTGGCTACCCTGACATCTGGCTACATGTGGCTCCCTATACACCTGGCTACACATCTGGGTATTATACTCACCATTGGCGTGCTGATCCCTCGTCACGTACCTCTGATAGCTTCCCCAGTGCCTTCTTCCATGTCCCTGTGCGGATTTTGCTTCTCCCTCAGCGATGACATGTCCCCCGGCGATCGGCGTTGATGACACTAGGGTCACACAGCGTCATCAACATCTCGCAGTAAACACTTTTTTTTTTTAGTTGAATTCAATACAATAACCTGTATTGAATTCAATATTAAAAAAAATGGCTGCACAAAAAAAATAAAAAGGTTGAAAATTATTGGAGATGAATTGAACCACTTCTTGCACGGAAATCCTGAGGAAATAGAACGCCAGGTAGGAGAACTCAAGGTGAGAGGCATATAGAGGCTATCACATTTATTTCCTGCATGCTTGCTTCAGGTGTGTGATTCAGACACTAATGACCTGAAAGATCATCAGGACAGCCAGGCAACTGGTACTGTCAGGCTTGTTTCTTGGGGCCGTGCAGCAGCCCTGAGCGCAGAGGGAGGGGGGCGCTGTAATGGAGGGGGGAGCCGCAGCCGCGGGAAGGGCAGCCGACCTCTCCCTCCTTTCCTCTCCCCGGGCCGCCCTCCGGGAATCAGCTAGTGTATACCCGGCTATGCAGAGAGGAGCGGCGAGTGAGCGGCGATTGGAACCAGGGACGTGAGTAGCTGTATATAACGCTTCCCTAACGTATATAACGCTTCCCTGCGCTAATTACTCTGCAGTCGGAGGGGGGAGCACCGAGGGCGGCCCGGGGAGAGGAAGGGAGGGAGAGGTCGGGCTGCCCTCCCCGCGGCTGCGGCTCCCCCCTCCATTTTGAGGGGGGCACCTACCTAACCTATACTGGGGGAAACTACCTATCTTAACTATACTGGGGGAACCTACCTATATAACATATACTGGGGGAACCTACCTAACCCATACTGGTGGAACCTACCTACCTAGCCTATACTGGGGGAAGCTACCTATCTAAACTATACACTGGGGCACCTACTTATATAACCTATTCTAGAGGGAACCCACCTATCTAACCTATTCTGGATGAACCTACCTATCTAACCTAAGTAGTTATCTAAGGTAGTGAGTGACAGGGACCACCAGGTTAGGTAGTGAGTGACAGGTTAGGTAGTGACCCACAGGTTTGGTAGTGAGTGACATGGACCCCCAGGTTAGGTAGTGAGTGACAGGGACATCAGGTTAGGTAGTGAGTGACAGGGACCACCAAATTAGGTAGTAAGTGACAGGGACCCCCAGGTTAGGTAGTGAGTGACAGGGGCCCCCAGGTTAAGTAGTGAGTGACAGGGACCCCCAGTTAGGTAGTGAGTGACAGGGACCCCCAGGTTAGGTAGTGAGTGACAGGCGCCCCCCAGGTTAGGTAGTGAGTGACAGGGACCCCCAGGTTAGGTAGTGAGTGACAGGGACCTCCAGGTTAGGTAGTGAGTGACAGGTGCCCCCCAGGTTAGGTAGTGAGTGACAGGTGCCCCCTAGGTTAGGTTGTGAGTGACAGTATTGTTAAGCAGTATTGTTTGGAGTATGTGAATAAATTCTCGTTGATTTGAATTGACAACATCGTGTCTATTTTAGGTTGGTTGGTCCACCACCACCACCTAGATGTTTTAAACCTTTTATCATCTTTTATCCTACTGGCGCCTCTGTACATTTGTCTATCCAGGGACCCCCAGTTAGGTAGTGAGTGACAGGGACCCCCAGATTAGGTTGTGAGTGACAGGGACTCCCAGGTTAGGTAGTGAGTGACAGGCGCCCCCCAGGTTAGGTTGTGAGTGACAGGAACACCCAGGTTAGATAGTGAGTGACAGGCGGCACCTCCCAGGTTAGGTTAGGCTGCCCCTCCCCCCGGGCCCGCTCAGGGCAGTTTTTGGGGACTGGGGGGGGTCGCAGCATGAGGGGAGAGCTTGATAGCACGTTGGTGGGGAGGGGGGACGGGCCCAACCCTCCCTTACCTTGGTCTCTCCCCTCTGCGCTCCCCTCCAGCACTGAATACTGGGTATGCAGGCGGCAGGCAGCGGCAAATACATACCTTCCGTGCGCTCCAGCGCGGACAGTTCTTCCTCTAGTGTCTGACGCGACTTCCTGTTTATACAGGAAGTCGCGTCAGAAGCTGGAGAGAGGAGCATCCGTGGAACGCACGGAAGGTATGTATCTGCCGCTGCCTGCCGCCTGCATACCCAGTATTCAGTGCTGGAGGGGAGCGCAGAGGGGAGAGCCCGAGGTGAGGGAGGGGCGGGGCCCGTCCTCCCTCCCCACCGACATGCCACCAAGCTCTCCCCTCATGCTGCAACCCCTCCAGAACCTAGCGGGGCATCCTGCTGCGGGTCCCCTGTGACATATGGGTCGGGCGGGCCCAATAGCAATAGCTATGGTTGCTATGGCGATTGCTACGCCCCTGGATCTGTGTACCAGGTTTAAAGTGTACCCGAGCCGTAGCTCGGGTACACAAAATCAGATACTTACCTAAAGAGAGGGAAGCCTCAGGATCCTATTGAGGCTTCCCTCTCTCTTCTAATGTCCCCGTCGCTGAGCGCGGCCCCCAGGAAGATTCCTGACAAGGCATTGTCGCTAATCAGATCAGGGCCACACAGCTCCTATTCCTTATTCATGGCCGTGCAATAGCCGACTGAACCCTGCCGCTCATACACAGTGAGCCAGAGCCGCAGGCTGCAGCGCGCAAATGATTAAGGAAGTGGAGCTGCGTGGCCCCAGCTGTGGAGGACTGCCGCACTCTGCAATGAGGGGCGGCTGACAAGGGAGGGGAGCATCAATAGGATCCTGAGGCTTTACTCTCTTCAGGGTAAGTTCTTGTTTGGAACCCGAGCTTTGGCTCGGGATCACTTTAAGGCAGCTTTACTTTAGCCTACAGACTTATCAAGACATTTTGGAAAAAAAAGCATTTTTGGAAAAAAGCAGAAGTGACAGGTCCGCTTGTCTGACCACTTACCACTCACATTCCCCATTCGGTTTTCCTCCCTCTCCTTTTTACCTTCGTAATTATCTCTCGTCCTCTTCTATTTTTTTATTTACTCTTTATTCTTTTCCATTTTCATTCTCCACTATTCTCATATACAAATCATTAAAACATCTATTATCAGCAAGAGATCTATTTTGCCGCCATCATTGCATTTTTAAATATTTTATTCCTGTTGATTTCCCACATTTACTTAATCAGCACCACAGGGCTTTTGCGAGACTCTTTTGCTGCAAATATTGATTTCTGTTTTCTGTTTTCATGCTGTATCTCCTCGTGGTACTTGAATAAAGAATTTATTTTGAAAAAGGTAATTAACTCTATTTCCCAGTCAGACTGCTCATGTTTTTACACTGTATCTGGTAAATTTAATAGCACATTTGCCTTCCTCTCTCTAGTGTGTCTGAACTCTGGAATGATGGAATCTTCTGCCCATATACTTAGACATCTGAAACACGTCCCTGCAGCCCACTTAGCGGTGTGGCTTGGACTTGAGTGCTGGATGTCAAAGATAAATAATGAAACTTTTGTATGTTCGCGACAACATCAGCTTAACCCCCTTGCCGGTCCAATTCCTGCGGCAAGGGGGCAGCACAGCACTTTTTTTTTAATTTTTTTTAATCATGTAGCGAGCCCAGGGCTCGCTACATGATAGCCGCTGAGCAGCGGCATCCCACCACCCACTCCGATCGCCTCCGGCGATCAGAGTAAGCAGGAAATCCCGTTCAGAACGGGATTTCCTGCTGGGCTTCCCCGGTCGCCATGGCGACGGGGCGGGATGCCATCAGAGGGAATCCCGATCCACCCCTCAGCGCTGCCTGGCACTGATTGGCCAGGCTGCGCAAGGGGTCTGGAGGGGGGGGGCAGCGGCGAGCGGCAGCGAATCGGCGGCGAGCGGCAGCGATCGAGAAATGCACGCAGCTAGCAAAGTGCTAGCTGCGTGCAATAAAATTTTTTTTTTGAAAAACCGCCCAGCGGGGCCTGAGAAATCCTCCTACGCAGGTTACCCCGAGCTGAGCTCGGGATAACCGGCAAGGAAGTTAACCAAACTGCCTCAGTGTTCACGTTATACTGAAAAGGGAGCCACCATCTTCATGACATTCTTTACCTTAACCTCCCTGGAGTTCAATTTCCCCAGGATTTCTGTGCAAAAAGTGATAACATTTATTTTTTTTAAAAAATTTTTTTCCTGTAACTTGCCAAAATGTGTCAAGCAAGGGTCTAGTATACAGTGCAGGAGAGTATTGAGGTGTATGCACGTTTATACTGTTCACAGCATGTTTTTATGGATGGATATATCTGCCCATACCGCTAGGGAGGTCATAGCAAGGCTTTTCAACCTGTGGTACGCGTAACACCGGTGGTACTTTGCTGTTGGCCAGGTGGTACACACCAGGTTTGCCTGCCACTTTATTGCCTGCATGACACTTGTCCTGGTCCTGTTCTGCCTCCACAAAGTTTAGCTCCTCCTCCCTCGCTCCTTGCTGTGCTGCTCTGCGGCATACTTCAGACCTCAGATCAGTGAGGAAGAGACAGCCAGGTGACCGGTGCACAGTAATGGCGCAGATACAGAAAGTGACATCACTGCTCACTTCCTGTATTTCAAGTATACATGCCGTCACAGTGCACCGTTTGCCTGGCTGTCTCTTCACTGCGGCTGGCTTACCGATGATCTGAGGTGTGAACTATATATATATCTCGCAGGGCAGCACAGCAAGGAGTGAGCAAGCGGGGAGCCGAACTTTGTGGTGAGTCACTGCACAGCTCTCAGCTCTCTGGTGGTGGGACCAGGCTACCTATAATTGAGCGGGGGTGGGGGGAAAGAACTTGTAGGGCTACCTATATTGGCAATCTACCTCCAGATTGCCAATACTGTCAATCTGTAGGCTAGCAATCTAATTGTAGTCTTTTTCCCCACCAATGCCTTCTACTTTTCCCCTCCCATATGCCCTTTTTTCTTAAAGTGTACCTGTAAGAAAAAAGTGCCGGGGGGGGGGGGGGGGGTACACACACACGTTCTCAGCAACTATATTTGTTTTCCTTGACTGCAGTGCTTGAGTTTAGGTCTTCTTTAAAGGGCAACTGATGTGAGAAGAATACAGTGGCTGCCATATTTGTTTCCTTTTAGACTGTAACAATAATGTCAGAAACACCTGATCTGCACGTGCTTGTTCAGGGGCTGTGGCTAAAAGAATTAGAGGCAGAGGATCAGCATGATAACCAGGTAACTGCCATTGCTTAAAAGGAAATAAATATGGCAGCCTCTGTGACGCCGTCGATATGACATATCGAATGCGTCATGGAGTTACCAACGCTAGTTCTTCGCAAACCAACCAAACTGACAGTTTTTGGTTTAAATACACTTTTTTTTCCCTTCGCCAAAGGGCTGGAGAAATCTTTTCAGGGTCAGGTAATTAGCCTCCTGTTGAAAAGATTCTCTGCCAGCACAGGGGACCCCCTGAGGTGCTTATGACCTCATCCATCAGGTGAAGGGTAGATATCAGTTGACAGAAGCTCATAAATTGTAGCTTTCTCCAGCCTGATCGGCACCGACACACCAGGAGTCCGACACCTAGCTGCCTTGTGGCCTGAGTTGAAAGGAGACAGGAATGATCCTTATCACGCCATCTGGGCACCCAAAGATTCAGCAAAACTGTAGAAACTGTATTTAATAAATAGGCACAGTTTGGTAATATTTCTGGTGTTCCCAAGATCGCAGTTCCCTCAAATTCACGGAGTTTATTAGATTCCACATGACACTGGTCCTGAGAGATTTTCAGCCCTCTGGATCTTTCGGAACCAGTGCCAGTAAGGTGAAAGGGGGGGATGGTGCTATTAGCGATCCAGACTCCTCGTGTTTTCGTGTTTAGTATTAGCAGATTCACACACTTACGCTGATTGTGAATATTCATTCGGGTTCTTGATATTACCTACGGGCATGCTGAGAGCGGGCAAAATATGAATTGGCCCAAAACCTCTCCCTGCCTAAGGGGGCATTGCCTTATTCAAATTGCAAGGCTGGACTTGTATGTGTCATAACTCCTCCCACCTACAATGAGGAACAAAACTGACATGATCCAAAAGTCCAGGGTCCTTTACCTTCAATCTGATGCCTAGTAACATCCTGGCAGCCCGCAAGGACTCGGGCAAAACCTCTATCTTTGAACTTTCTAACAAAGGCCTGTTGGCCGCATGGCAACCGCCATTTTGGGACTTTCGCCAAAGACTTGCGATTGCCGCATGGACTACCAATAACGGTATTTGAACTGCATATAATCAGACATTCTGTTCTCTTTTCCTCTCTTCTCTCTGTCAATCAATCTGTTCTAAAATAAGCTGTGTGTATGTAGTTTAGAAATAAACTAACGATTTTATCGTTCAGTCTTGTGCCTGTTCTGGTCATCTGATTGCTGCTATAACGAATCTGCCCTCTGAAGAGTCAGTCATACTACCGCATTGTTTTATGATTTGCTAGCTAGGTTGTAAATAACCGTTTCTTCCTTCTAGGATTAGCTAGTACCAGATTTCCAGCGCGAAATCGATATTTTTAGTTTACCGATTGTATATACAATCAAAATTGTACATGTATGGGCACCTCCAACCAATCTTAACCGTTTACTACGCACACAGTGAATTTGCCTCCAGCAGTCTCTAGTGCATGAGACCTGTATGGCAACAGTGGCCTAGTAATACGGGATTGGTGAGTGATTGTCCCATTACATATTGTCGGCAGCTGCGCGACCAATCTTTATTGTCAGTCTGTTCACTGTACTTCCTGCGTATGCTAACGGGAGCAGATTAGACGGGATTGGCACGCTCTGTCGCCCTTTTCTTTCTTCCCTCTGACGATCCAGCAACCGGTCTCGTTGTCCGTCTGCGCCCGTACTTCCTGCGTACGCTAACGGGAGCAGATCTCGACGGGATCGCGGGGCTGGATTGTCACATTGGTGGGCAGTGGTGGCGATAGCACACCCCAAAACCAGGCATAGCCAGCTTTTGGGAAATCAGAGCGCAAAGATCTGACAAACTCAGTCTTTGCAACCAGAATAATAAGACAGTGGTCACTAAGTATCCTGTCTTGCAGAACCGAAGTTCTGGGCACAAAACGGTACACATTGATAGCGAATAGATTGGTCTACCTTTCCTAACTTTTTCTTTGCTATATCCTACTCTTTCTTGTACTCTTCTCTTCTGAATGTCTGATTCAGTTCAGTTTCACCAGAATTGGTCAGTTCCTAACTTGCATGCCCTCTGCGAATCGCACGGCATTGCTGCTTGCAGCCCAAGCAAGGCTGAGCTGGTGGCATAACTCCAGAGATGGAATCCTTGTCGCCACCTTGCTTAATGCCTCTATTCCCTGGAGTCCTGATAACCCCGGAGTGGTTGGCAAACCTGACCGGCGAGGATCTGCGCTTGTACCAGGAGTTCCAAGAATGTCAGCGCCAGCATGAGGCAGAGATGCTCCAGCATGAAGCACGGATGCTCCAGCGTGAAGCAGAGCACCAAGAGCGACTGCGCCAGTGGGATCTCCAGGACAAAGAGCTACGGCTCCAGCGTGAATTGGAGTTGGCAAACCTGACCGGCGAGGAACTGCGCAGATACCAGGAGCACCGAGAGTGTCTGCGCCAGCGGGATCTCCAGATCGAAGAGCTACGGCTCCAGCGTGAATTGAAGTTGGCCCAGCTAACCCAATCAAATCAGCACTCTTCACTATGTGTTTCGGTGGAGAGATGCGAACCTCTACCCGTGACCCCCACAGCAAAACTTCCTGCCATGGAAGAGGGCACGGAACGAGACTTTCCTGTATGCACCTCTGAGGGGGCGTACCATCAGGTTCCTGTACCTGACAGCCAGAGAACCCTGGTGCTGGACAGTCACAGAACACTGTCCCAAGACTTGGAAGGAGGTAAGCCTACTGCATTCGCTCCTCCTGGTCCGGCGAGCTTTGTGCCACTGAGACCTGCAGCTGCTGCTATTGCTGCACCCCAGTCTGACACACCTGCCATTCGCATGTGTAATCTTTGTGGCTCGACCGGCCACATAAAGTTCTTCTGTCCCAAGAGGAAGAGAACGACCGTCCCTAGCCCGAAGATGGCTAGCAACCCTGATCCGTCACCTGCATCACCCTCTGCACAGCCTGTCAGCGTGTCAGAGATGCTCTACGGTTCCGGAAATCTTCACAGTGCTCCAGTGGACGACCAGATCATCTTTTGCTCCAGTGCTCCAGAAGCAGATGTTTCCTTGGTCTGTTCCGACCTTGCCACAGAGGAAGATATTCTCCCACCAAAGCTCCTCACCCTGACTGAAGTCAGGCCCAACCACCACAACCCTGTTATCCCAGGTCCCGAGAAGGCCGGATGGGGGGTGGGTTTTCCAGAGCGGGCTGTTGCCGAGTTTCCCTCTCCTCCTGTGCTTGGCACTGATTTAGGCACGCTTGTGTACCTTTCAGAATTTTCTGCTGATATGCAGGAGTTCCCAGCAGGACTCCCTGACCACCAGGTACTGTACAAGCCTTTGGGAAAACAGGGAGATGTCAAACCCTTACCTGCTAATGCTACTGTACCTAACGCCGCTGGGCGGGAGGTACCCTCAGATTTATATGTACCAGCAACTGACTGTCTTTTATTCCTTTCTGCACCTGTTATTACTAATGAAATTGCATGTGTCAGTGATAATTGTGATAGAAACGCTGTACATTCTTTGGCCATTACAGGCTCTATGGCCAGCCGCATGAACTCAGAGCTGACAGCAGGGATCCCCTCTGACAATTCTGACTTTCAGGCGGGTGACACACATGCTAAAACTGACATATCATGTTATGCAAATGCTTTTGATAATGTTGTGCATGTTTGTGAGAGTACGCTGGGTGACGCCTTCAGTGTCACAGGTAGTCCGGACTCAGGTCTATCTGGAGGAGTCTTGACTTCCCCTGATATCTCTGACCCCCAGACCAATGTCAATATTGACGTGATTTTGATTTACCCAAAAGGTGATGTTTATTGTGGTGTACCTGTGCAGACAGACACACACAGTACTGTTGGTAACCTGAGCTCAGAGCCTGCAGGCATTCCTGTCAGCTCTGACCCCAGAGAGTTTGATTTTCAGCAGCTGACCTCAGATCGCACTAGGCAGCTGGCTGAGACTTGTAGTCCCACATCCGTGAGGATACTACAGAGCGACTCCAACCTGCGTGCACTTAGTGGCCAGACCGCTAAGCCGCCAGCAGTGGAAGCTCCACTAAAGGTGTACAGGGAGAATGGTAACTACTCCAGTGAACCCATTCCCCATGTAACTGACACCCCAGGTGAAAGCACGGTCCATGTGGATCTGTTAGAAGCCCAGTCAGATAGAACGCAGTTAGTTCTGGGAGAGCACGGCCAATTAGAACAGGAAGACACAGGTTCCCTGCCAGGCTTGATAGCTCCCACACGAGAATTGGCGGATGATGTGAAAGTCACCCCCCACCTCTCGTACTCCCTGAAGGCCTCGCTGAAGCGCACTGCGCCCCCACAGCGAAATCTTCACAAAAACCCTGGGCAGGATACAACAGTTCACAGAAGGGACCCGGGGACTCACAAGCCCTTATGGCAGATCCCCTACAGCGCCTCTCCGGAGGTGCAAGCAAAGGTGAAGATGAAGTATGAGGAGATGTTACAAATGGCTGTCCTCCGCAAATCCTCTAGCTCACAGACCACCAGGTTCTGTGAGGCCTATAGGATGCCGGACGACATCCCAGTAACTGTTGCGTATCCCGTGACTCCCCTCGGTGATCTGTTGGATTGGCTGGCATCCGCCAACTACCTAACGATCATGGATTGGAGCAACGGATACTGGCAGATTCCAACTGTGCCGGAGGCGCGCCTGGAATCCACATTCACCCTGCCCTTGGACTTAAGCGCCTCGATGCGGATGTCTTTTGGTATGATGAATGCCCAAGCCACCTTTCCCCAGGTGTGGAACGACCTGTGGAAGAGCAAGCACGGTTGTACAGTCACGTACCCGGATGACATCCCTGTGTTCCCCCCGACTTGGGAGCAACACTGCGATCACTCGTCCCTGGTACTAGGACAGCTGTCAGCTGACAATCTGACCGTTGAACCAGACGCAGATCAGATTGTCATGACAGAGGTACAGGCCTCTCTGGGAACAGCGGGATACTACAGGACGTTTGCGAAGCCCTGTAGCCGCCTGGCTAAACCACTGACCAACATAAAAAGGGCAACCCCCAAGGTCATGTGGAACCCGGGCTTTCCCGCTGTAATGAGCCCAGGTAGCAAGTTGGTATTGCTTCAGTCAAGGTCCTGCTAACCTATCCTTCCCCAATCTTGGAAGGGGAGGAGATGTGACGCCGTCGATATGACATATCGAATGCGTCATGGAGTTACCAACGCTAGTTCTTCGCAAACCAACCAAACTGACAGTTTTTGGTTTAAATACACTTTTTTTTCCCTTCGCCAAAGGGCTGGAGAAATCTTTTCAGGGTCAGGTAATTAGCCTCCTGTTGAAAAGATTCTCTGCCAGCACAGGGGACCCCCTGAGGTGCTTATGACCTCATCCATCAGGTGAAGGGTAGATATCAGTTGACAGAAGCTCATAAATTGTAGCTTTCTCCAGCCTGATCGGCACCGACACACCAGGAGTCCGACACCTAGCTGCCTTGTGGCCTGAGTTGAAAGGAGACAGGAATGATCCTTATCACGCCATCTGGGCACCCAAAGATTCAGCAAAACTGTAGAAACTGTATTTAATAAATAGGCACAGTTTGGTAATATTTCTGGTGTTCCCAAGATCGCAGTTCCCTCAAATTCACGGAGTTTATTAGATTCCACATGACACTGGTCCTGAGAGATTTTCAGCCCTCTGGATCTTTCGGAACCAGTGCCAGTAAGGTGAAAGGGGGGGATGGTGCTATTAGCGATCCAGACTCCTCGTGTTTGGTATTAGCAGATTCACACACTTACGCTGATTGTGAATATTCATTCGGGTTCTTGATATTACCTACGGGCATGCTGAGAGCGGGCAAAATATGAATTGGCCCAAAACCTCTCCCTGCCTAAGGGGGCATTGCCTTATTCAAATTGCAAGGCTGGACTTGTATGTGTCATAACTCCTCCCACCTACAATGAGGAACAAAACTGACATGATCCAAAAGTCCAGGGTCCTTTACCTTCAATCTGATGCCTAGTAACATCCTGGCAGCCCGCAAGGACTCGGGCAAAACCTCTATCTTTGAACTTTCTAACAAAGGCCTGTTGGCCGCATGGCAACCGCCATTTTGGGACTTTCGCCAAAGACTTGCGATTGCCGCATGGACTACCAATAACGGTATTTGAACTGCATATAATCAGACATTCTGTTCTCTTTTCCTCTCTTCTCTCTGTCAATCAATCTGTTCTAAAATAAGCTGTGTGTATGTAGTTTAGAAATAAACTAACGATTTTATCGTTCAGTCTTGTGCCTGTTCTGGTCATCTGATTGCTGCTATAACGAATCTGCCCTCTGAAGAGTCAGTCATACTACCGCATTGTTTTATGATTTGCTAGCTAGGTTGTAAATAACCGTTTCTTCCTTCTAGGATTAGCTAGTACCAGATTTCCAGCGCGAAATCGATATTTTTAGTATACCGATTGTATATACCATCAAAATTGTACATGTATGGGCACCTCCAACCAATCTTAACCGTTTACTACGCACACAGTGAATTTGCCTCCAGCAGTCTCTAGTGCATGAGACCTGTATGGCAACAGTGGCCTAGTAATACGGGATTGGTGAGTGATTGTCCCATTACATATTGTCGGCAGCTGCGCGACCAATCTTTATTGTCAGTCTGTTCACTGTACTTCCTGCGTATGCTAACGGGAGCAGATTAGACGGGATTGGCACGCTCTGTCGCCCTTTTCTTTCTTCCCTCTGACGATCCAGCAACCGGTCTCGTTGTCCGTCTGCGCCCGTACTTCCTGCGTACGCTAACGGGAGCAGATCTCGACGGGATCGCGGGGCTGGATTGTCACAGCCTCCATATCCCTCTCACTTTAATTCTCCTTTAAATGCTATCCTGCTGATCCTCTGCCTCTAATACTTTCAGCCATAGGTCCTGAACAAGCATGCAGCAGATCAGGTGTTTTTGACAATTTTAACAGACCCGACAAGATTAGCTGCATACTTGTTTCTGGTATGATTCAAACACCTTCTTCAAACAAATAGATCAGCAGGGCTGCCAGGCAACTGGTTTTGCTTAAAAGGAAATAAATATGGCAGCCTCCATATAGCTCTCACTACAGTTCTCCTTTAACAGCTCACTTTTTTCACAGTAGTGGTCCTTTAAACATTTGAAATTTGGCAGTTAAAAAATGGCAGTTGAAAAATGACCATTGAAATTCGACAGTTCAAAAATGACAGTTGGAAAATGGCAGTTGGAAAATGACGGTTGGAAAAATGGCAGTTGGAAAATGACAGTTGGAAAATGGCAGTTGGAAAATGGCCTGTCAACTGTCATTTTCCAGCTGCCATTTTCCAACTGTTATTTTCCAACTGCCATTTTCCAACTGTCATTTTTCAACTGCCAAATTTCAACTGTTGTTTTTAACTGTCATTCTCCAACTGCCAAATGTTAACTGTCATTTTCCAACTGCCATTTTCCAACTGCCATTTTTCAACTGTGATTTTCCAACTGCCATTTTCCAACTGTCATTTTCCAACTGCCATTTTTCAACTGTAATTTTCCAACTGTCATTTTCCAACTGCCATTTTCCGACTGTCATTTTTCAACTGCCAAATTTTAACTGTTGTTTTTAACGGTCATTCTCCAACTGCCAAATGTTAACTGTCATTTTCAACTGCCATTTTCTAACTGCCACTTTCCAACTGCCATTTTCCAACTGTCATTTTTCAACTGCCATTTTCAAACTGTCAAATGTCAACTGTTTTTAAACTGTCATTTTCCAACTGCCATTTTCCAACTGCCAAATTTCAACAGTTTTTTTAACTGCCATTTTTCAACTGTCGTTTTCCAACTGCCAAGTTTCAACTGTTGTTTTCAACTGTCATTTTCCAACTGTCATTTTTCAACTTCCATTTTTCAACTATCCTTTTCCAACTGTTTCCTTCTTCCTTTCCTATTTTATTTAATTTGCAAACACAAGCCTTGAGGTCCTCAGTGTTGAATGTTGATTTGCTACCACATTTTATGTTTTGGGGGCTAGATTTGCATCATGATTTGCACAATTTAAAACTGGCAATCGCTAAAAAGTCCATAACCAGATGTAACAGTCACAGGTGTCAGATATGCATAACTGTGAAGAGGGAGTGGAAGAAAAAGCCTAGGTTGACTATTAATCTTCCTATCTTTGCTCCCAAGTCTAATGACCCATTTATTGGCTTCAGCTTTCATAGTGGTTCTCTTTCCAGGCTAGCAGCACTTTTAGCCACCCTTGAAACTTGTCCACACATTCTCTACCTTAGTGCTTGGTACTTGTGTTCCTCTACGATGGTGACCCTCTGTTTCTTGGACTACTTCAAGTATATTTATTTATTATGCATTGTGGTGATTTATTGTTGCTGAGTTGTTTTTCAGATGAACTTGCACTGTTTTTTCTTGATAAAGAGGTACTTTGTTGCTTTGAAACGTTGGATTATATTAATTACAGCATGAATTACAGATCTCTCTGTACCAATTTTTTGGAGTGCCAACCATTTACTTCTTCTGTTTACAAAAATGTATGGCACATGTGTTGCTATGCGTTTATTTATTGTACCTATAAAGCGCCAACATATTACGCAGCGCTGGACATTAGTTTAGGTTACAGACAATATTTAGAGGTGACATACAGCAAAATGACAATACATGAATACAAGAAAGACCAGATCATGCAGCACAGTATGAGTACAAGGTAATGCTTAGTCAGTCACTGGATGGAGCATAGAGATTAGGCAAGTTAGGTTCACTCAAATGCATAGCATGGGTTCACAGTAATGGAGGTGCATGATCAGGTAGGACACAAAAGAAGGAGGACCCTGCCCAAAGGCTTACAATCTAGAGGAAGAGGTAAGGACACGAAAGGTAGGGGACCAGAGTTCAGCTGTGGTGGGTTTAGAGCACTTGTGAGGGGTAATAAGCCAGAGTGAAAAGGTGAGTTTTGAGGGGTTTCTTGAAGATGTTGAAAGAGGGGGCTGACCTAATGGGTGAAGGTAGGGAGTTCCATAGTGTTGGAGCAGCTCTTGAGAAGTCCTGGAGGCGTGCATGGGACTGGGTGATGCGGGGGGCGGTTAGGCGAAGTTCATTGGAAGAGCGGAGTGAGCGGCTTGGTGTGTACCTCTGAGTAAGATCGGAAATGTAGGTTGGACAGGTTTTGTGGACAGATTTGTAGGTCAGACACAGTATCTTGAATCTGATTCTGGACTGGATAGGAAGCCAGTGGAGGGATTAAAGGAGGGGATCCGCCGTGTTGGAGCGATGGGAGCAGTGGATAATTCTGGCTGCCGCATTCATGATGGACTGCAGTGAGGCTGTTCAGGTCATAGGGAGACCAGACAGAAGGGCATTGCAGAAGTCGAGGCGGGAAATTATGAGGGCATGGATGAGGAGTTTGGTGGTGGTAGAGGTCAGGAAAGGGCGAATATTACAGATGTTACGAAGGTGGAAGTTGCAGGACTTTGTGAGGTTTTGGAGAGTGCGGAGTCCAGGGTGACACCCAGACAGCGTGTTTGAGAGGTAGGGTGAATGGTAGTGTGGTTAACAGTGACATGCACATCTGGGAGGTTCATGGATGGCCGGGGTGGGAAGATCATAAATTCCGTTTTGTCTAGATTTGGTTTCAGGAACCTAACGGACATCCAGGAGGAGATGGCTGATAGGCAGGAGGAGACCTTGTCCATGGTAGTGGTGGATATGTCAGGGGTGTGGAGGTAGATCTGGGTATCATCTGCATACAGATGATAGTTAAAACCCATGGAGGAGATAACCTTGCCAATGGAGGATGTGTATAGGGTGAACAGTAGGGGGCCAAGGACCGAACCTTGGGGGACTCCCACCGAAAGGTGGTTGGGGGTGGACGAGGACTCATTGAAGGTGGTCGTGAAGGAGCGGTTGGAGAGGTAGGATGAAAGCCAGGACAGGGCGAGGTCGTGAATACCTATGGACTGGATGGACTGGAGGAGTAGGGGATGATCTACTGTGTCAAAAGCTGCTGACAGGTCAAGGAGGAGGAGAATGGAGTATTTACCTTCAGCTTTAGCTAAGGCAAGGTCATTGACCACTATGGTGAGAGTAGTTTCGGTTGAGTGGGCAGGCCAAAATCCAGATTGCAGTGGGTCTAACAGTGAGTTGGCATTGAGGTACTGGGTCAGGAGTTTGTGAACCAGACGCTCAAGGTAAAGGGGAGGAGGAAGATAGGACGGTAGTTGGAGGGTAGCGAGGGGTCGAGGGAGGGTTTCTTGAGCCTGCTTGAAGTCTGAGGGGAAGGTGCCTGTGGATAGGGAGAGGTTGAACAGGGTAGTGAGGACTGGCGCCAATTCCGTGAAGTGAGGCTGGAGAAAATCAGAAGAGATGGGGTCAAGCGGGGAAGTAGTGGTATGGGAAGTCTGAGGTAGGTTGTTGACTACCTCGGTGGTAGTAGGAGTGAAGGATGTGAGGGGAGGATAGGGTGGAGGAGGAGCTGGTTGGGAGGGGGTGGGAGGTGAAGATTGGAGATTGGATATTTCCTGGCGGATGGAGACAATTTTGTTGGTGAAGTGGGTGGCTAAATCTGTGACAGAGAGGGAGGAAACGGAGAGTGGGGGGTGGGTTTAAGCAGGGAGCTGAACGTGGCAAAAAGATGCCGGGGGTTGGAAGCTTGTGCTCCGATGAGCTTGGTAAAGTATTCCTGCTTCGCATGAGCATGGGAAGTGTGGAACTGCAGCAGGTTGGTCTTGTACTGTAGGAAATCCTGGTTAAGTCTAGTTTTCCTCCATTTCCGTTCAGTGGTGCGTTGCAGTATTAATTGAAATGAGACAGCAGTGGGTTGGCACAGAAATGCATGCAGCAGTTCATTGTCAGAACACACTGCTGCTCAGCACATGAGAGTCAGACGCATTACTAAAATAAGCTCAGCAATGCAGCAGTGCATCCTGACCTTCATGGTTGTTATCAAACTACCATTTTTAAAGGACCACTACAGTGAAAAAGTAAGCAGTTCAAATCTTTCAGAACCAACACGTTTTGGACTAGTCTACCTAGTCATTGGGGATTCTCAGGGTGTTCTTTGTTTTTAAAAGAATTTCCTAAATGGCAGTTGCTAAGTCTAATTGCCGAAATAGAAAGGTACTAGCCAGCCTCCCTACTCACTCCCTACGCACACTATTTTGGCAGTTAGACTTAGCAATGGCCGTTTAGCAAATGCTTTTGAAAACAAAAAAAACCCTGAGACTCCATTGTGAGGAGATGGACAAGTCCAAAACCTGTTGGTCCTGTCAGATTTTAAAGCGGACCTAAACTCAGAGCTTCCTCTCTGCTCTAAGGAGATAAGCAACAGCATAATAACTTTAAAGAAAAACATTTCTTTGTTACAACTTACAACAGAAATCTTACAAAAACCCTGCAGTGTTTACTTTATGGTGTACTAGGAGCACAAAAGGGTTAACCTCCTGTGTTTACAAATTAGCCCAAACTATGGCATAGAGTGGCACACCTGACAGCCCTAATTTACACTTGCTGTTTACTTGTTGATAAGGCCTAATTAGACAGGCTAATCTCTCTAGACCTCGGCTTTGCACCTGTGGTACGTGTACCACCGGTGGTACTTTGCTGTTGGCCAGGTGGTACACACCAGGTTTGCCTGCCACTTTATTGCCCGCATGCCACTTGTCCTGGTCCTGTCCTGCCTCCACAAAGTTCGCTCCCCCTCCCTCACTCCTTGCTGTGCTGCTCTGCAGCATACTTTAGACCTTAGATCAGTGGGGAAGAGACAGCCAGGCGACCGGTGCACAGTGATGGCACAGATACAGAAAGTGACATCACTGCTCACTTCCTGTATTTCAGCCCAGCTGATCTATTTGGCTGCAGCAGTGTCTGAATAACACCAGAAACAAGCATGCAGCTTATCTTGTCATATCTGACAATAATGTCAGAAGCACCTGATCTGCTGCATGCTTGTTTAGGGCCTATGGCTAAAAGTATTACAGGCAGAAGATCAGCAGGGCATGCAGGCAACTGGTATTGCTTAAAGAGACACTGAAGCGAAAAAAATTATGATATTATGATTTGTATGTGTAGTACAGCTAAGAAATAAAACATTAAGATCATATACATCAGTCTAATTGTTTCCAGTACAGGAAGAGTTAAGAAACTCCAGTTGTTATCTCTATGCTAAAAAGCCATTCATTTCTACGACTTTCAAAAAGTCGTGGAGAGGGCTGTCTTCTGACTTTTATTATCTCAACTGTTTACTTTTCCTCTGGCAGAGGAGAGGTCATTAGTTCACAGACTGCTCTGAAAGAATCATTTTGAATGCAGAGTGTTGTGTAATCTGCAGATGTTATAGAATGATGCAATGTTAGAAAAAACACTATATACCTGAAAATAAAAATATGAGATTATTTTCTTTGCTGCTAATCTTCTAGTAATTATTCATACTACACAACCAATTCATTATATCATATATTTTTTTTCGCTTCAGTGTCTCTTTAAAAGGAATGAAATATGGCAGCCTTTGTATCCCTTTTGCTTCAGTTGTCATTTAAAGCAAACCTTTAGATAAAAAAATGTACTTAAATCATGTATCCATTTTTCTTTTAATCTATACTCTCATTCCTATTTATCTAACATAAATGTGCTACCCCACTCTCCAAACTCCTCTATACTCACTTCTGAAGATCTTCAAGTTTGGAATCATGTGACTCCACCATGAAGCTGGACAGTCATAAAACCAAGCACTCAAAGCTGCTTTGGCCATGACTGGCGCTGTCCCAACTCTGGATAGAATAGAGCCTTCCCAGTCCTCTCTCCATCCTGTTGTTAAATCGCCGCCCCCCCCCCCCCCCCCCATTGAATTTAAATGCTCGGCTGTGTCTTAGTTACTTAGCAGGCTTTGGATAGTACTCGGCAGCAGTACTGCTTAAATCCGGATCCAGGAGACATCCGGATAGGTCAATCTCACCTGTCTGACTTCTTCTTCGGTCCGTCCCTAGGCGCCTCCCACGATGCGGTCCAAGCTGCGGTCACGCGATTACAAACACTTCCTCCTTCTGGGTTGAAGGAGGAAGTGTTTGTAATCACGCGACGCGCGTGTAGCGCATCGTGGAAGGCGCCGAGGGACAGACGAAGAAGACGTCAGACAGGTAAGATTGACACCCCCACCCACCCCACAAAGGTTTACTGGGATATATCCGGATAGCAACTATCCAGGTATCTCCCGGATGCGGATTTGAGCAGCCCTACTCAGCAGTACTCATGTCCCCAAGTGCTTCTGAAGATGATAGCATCTGTTCTGCGAATGCAAGAGCACAGACCCGCACATGTGCAGAATGAATCCGCTCAACTTCAGAAGTACTTAGGGACACAAGTACTTCTGAAGCCTGCATGAGGAGTTCCAAAAAAGGTATTCGACCTAGCAGCTGGAACATTGGGATGGAGAGAGGACCGGGAAGACTCTATGGCAGAGTTCCCTAACCCTGTCCTCAAGGCCCACCAACAGTACATGTTTTGCAGAAAACCACAAACATTCACAGGTGGGGTAATTAGTGTCTCAGCAGAGCTGATTAACTACCTCTGGATTTCTACAAAACATGATAGCAATCAGATAAAATCCCTGGATCAACATCACTGGGCATTACCTAGTAATTGTAGCCATGAATGTCTTTCAATGCCAAGAAAGCATCTAAACCCCCTTTAAGTGCAGGTATAGAATTTGCCATAACTACTTCCTGTGTCAATACATTCCACATCTTAATCACTCTTACTGTAAAGAGCCCTTTCCTAAACAAATGACTAAAACATTTTCCTCCATGTGCAGATCATGTCCTCTAGTCCTTTGAGAAAGCCTAGGGACAAAAAGCTCACCTGCCAAGCTTTTATATTGTCCTCTGATGTATTTATACATGTTAATTAGATCCCTTCTAAGGTGTCTTTTCTCTAGATGAAATAAACCCAGTTTGTCTATCCTTTCTTGGTAAGTGAGATATTATGCTAGCATCTCAAGTTTTTATTTCCCTTTTAATGCATCCCAACATTTTTTTGCTTTAGCTGCAGCGGCTTGGCATTGAATACGATTATTTAACTTGTTGTCGATGAGTACTCCTAAGTCCTTCTCCAAGATTGATGTCCCCAACTGTATCCCATTTATTTTGTATGGTGCTAGACCCTTGGTACGACCAAAATGCATGACTTTACATTTTTCAACATTGAATTTCATCTACCATGCATATGCCCATATAGCCATCCTATCTAGATTCTGTTGCAATATGTCATTATCTTCCTGAGAGTTGATGATTCTGAATAATTTTGTATCATCTGCAAAAATAGCAATTAATAAATAAATTGAAAAGCACTGGACCCAGTACAGACCCCTGTGGGACCCACTGCTAACAGTCACCCATTTGAGTATGATCCATTGACCACAATTCTTTGTTTTCTGACCATTAGTCAGTTCCCTAATATTCCTGCACACAGACTCTTCCCCAGTCCTTTCATCCTCAACTTTTGCACCAGACTTTTGTGGGGAACAGTGTTGAAGGCCTTTGTGAAGTCCAAGTATATCACATCTACAGCATTCCCAATATCCACATTAGCGTTCACTACCTCATAAAAGCTGAGCATGTTAGTCAAACAGGACCTGTCTAGTAAACCCATGCTGATGCTTAGAAATAAGATTATTTTCTACTATGAAGTCATGTATAGTATCTCTTAGTAACCCCTCAAATAGTTTGCATACAACTGATGTTAAGCCTACAGGTCTATAATTTCCTGGATCTGATTTTTTGCCCTTCTTAAATAATGGGAAAACGTGGGCTGTACAGCAATCTACTGGGACACTGACAGTTGAAAGAGAGTCTGTAACGGTTGGGTGCTGCAACTCAGACATCTGATTATTAGGTGATCTGCAGTATCACCAATAATACAGACACTATACCCGATTATGTGGTGATCTGCAGAATCACCAATAATGCGAGTATAGCTGGTCAAGATACTGAGAGAGTTGTGTATTGGTGCAACCGTAACTTGCAAGGTCCTAACAATATACTGAATGTATAAAATAGCACAGACCTTTCCAGAGGACTGGAATAGGTACAAACAGAAAGAGAATAGAAATATACAGACTAGTCCTTCACCAGAGGAGCTGGTAAGGTACTAGTGGAGTGAGTGACTGTATAGACTTGATCAGACCTTTCCAGTGGAGCTGGAAAGGTGCTATCAGTCACTAATAGAGCAATAAGAGACTATCTCACCAGAGAAGCTGGCGAGCCAATATTGCCTCACCAGTGGCGAGGGCCCACTGGTGAGTAGAAGGTCAGACAGGCCAAGTTCGGCAACAGAGAGGTAGTATCAGTACAGAATCGTAAGGCAGAAGGATAACGAGTAGACAGGCAAAGGTTCAGCAACTAGTCAGATAGGCAGAAGTACATAAACGCTAAGCAGAAAGCAAGGTCAGAGATATAGCCAGAATCATACACAGGCAATCAAATACAATTAACAAATCCTAGTCTTGGTGTGAAGTCCTTGGTTTCAACACCTGGCACTAGTCTAAGGTCTGCACATACAATATAACAATAATCCTAGTCTTGGTGTGAAGTCCTTGGTTTCAACACCTGGCACTAGTCTAAGGTCTGAGCGCTTACACAAAGTATTCACGACAGCAGACAGGGAATGAATGAAGACTGGAGGCTTATGAAGCGGAGGTACGCTTCCAGCCACTCCCACCACTGAATCCGCCAATCCAAGCGGCGAGAGTCACCCGTGACGTCAGCCGACCAGCAGGTCAGCTGACGCGCCTTCTGCCCGCATAAAGGTCCTGTCTCCGCGAGACAGACACCCTATGAGCTGGAGACAACACCGTTCCCGGCGTGCTAGACGCAAACGGAACGAATAACACTTGAGAGCCAGGGAGAGAGGCGGCTGCAGACACCCCCTGCGAATCAGCAGCCACCATATCCATGCTTGTTACAGAGTCACAAAAGATAAGATAAAAGGGTTTATCAATAACTGAACTTAATTCCCTTAGGACCCGAGGATGCATGCCATCCGGGCCAGGTGCCTTGTCTATTTTTAATTTATTTAGTCTTGCCTTTACTTTTTCCTGTGTTAAGTATTTAATATTACAATTGGAAGATTGAGACCCTTCTGCATCTGTAATTTGCAACAGTGATGTTTCCCTTGTGAAGACAGAAGCAAAGAAAGCATTTAATAACTCTGCCTTACCTTGGTCGTCCACCATTGAGTTTCCACCCTCATCCTTTAGGAATCTAATACAGTCAACCTTTCTTTTTTTAGAGTTGATGTACTTAGATTTGATATCTCTAGCGATATGATTTTCACCTTCAATCTTTGCCAGCCTAATTTGTTTTTTTACAAGTTTTATTACACTGCTTATAATTGCTTAATGCAGCCTCGGTTCCCTCCCGTTTTAGGACCTTATACTATAAGGTCCCCAATCCCCGGTCCGTGGCCCGCTGCTGGTCCGTGGGCCATTTGCGGGTGGTCCGCAGGTCTAGCCTCTTGCTCCTACCTCCCCCTTGCGGCCGCCGCTGCAGTTACCTTAGCTGGCGGCCGCTATCTCTCTTATATTCCTCTTGCCTCCATGCGTGTTATTGTGCTTCACAGCAGCGCGCCCCGCAGCTGCTGTGATGAGTAGAAAGCAGAAGAGCGGCTTCCTGTAGCAGCGATGTGTATCACCGTTACCAGGGAAACTGCTCTCCTGCTTCCTGCCTCATCACAACAGCCGCGGTGCGCGCTGCTGTGAAGCACAATAACACGCATGGAGGCAAGGGGAATATAAGAGAGGAAGCGGCCACCAGCTAAGGTAACAGCAGCGGCGGCCACAGAGGAGGAGGGGAAGGGGGGGGTAGCTTAAGCTGGGGCAACTGTACTACCTATACTGGGGCACTATACTAGCTATACTGGGGCACTATACTACCCATACTGGGGCACTATACTAGCTATACTGGGGCACTATACTAGCTTTACTGGGTCACTATACTAGCTATACTGGGGCACTATACTACCCATACTGGGGCACTATACTAGCTATACTGGGGCACTATACTAGGGCACTATACTAGCTTCACTGGGTCACTATACTAGCTACACTGGGGCACTACACTGGGGCACTATACTACCCATACTGGGGCACTATACTACCTATACTGGGGTAAGTATGCTTGCTATGCCGCCACACATCCCAACCCCCCCCCCCCCCCGTAACCCGCTGCGCACGACACTGCTCATCCCTGACAACAGCCTCATGAAAAGCTGACATTCCCGAGCAGTGAGGTAAATTACCGCCTTCTGCAGTGATTATCTCAACACGTCACTAAATGTCAATTCATAAAGGTTAGAGCAGGCGGTAACAGGACGGAGAATACCGCACCCTTGAAAGAGGCGATAAGCATGCTGATAACAGCTAAGTTAATGTAGACAGACCTCCCAGGCAGCAGCAGTGAGAACAAAACAAAAAAGGCTTTCCAGAATACCCAGGCTATGTTTTTTAACCTCTTGGGTACCTGTTTTCAGATATATTTCACATCACAAAGCCTGCATGTGTAACATTTCTTGCAGTTCTTCTAAGCTGTGGCAATTAAATAGATTGTTTAGAAAGACTAATAGACAGATTCAGCGCAGATTCTGGGCAAACAGAGGCAATTTTAAAAAAAATGCACATCTAAAGTGAAGCTGGGGCTTCCTCTTTTATTGTAAGTCTGTCTCTGCAGACAGAAAATGTATCAACTCAGGCAGCTTCTTATGTCGCGCCAGCCTACCGCCAGCCTAGTTCGGGAGATCACCGCACTGCTATCGCAACTGTAAACATTTTTATGAATGAGCACACAGAAGTCTAACATACCAAATGCGGTATTTTCCCGCACAGATTTTTTTTTACCGAACACACTTTTATGAATGATAGCTATTGTATACCTCTAAATTCGCTATCCAGTCATGGCTTTCATCCATCCATATTTCTGTTATTCCCACAATGTCATAGCCTTTGTCAAGCAGAATGAACTCTAGTTCATCAATTTTATTTGCAAGGCTCCTAGCATTGGTTACCCTGCACTTTATATTTTTACCACCACATTTTCCAATTTTGGTTACATGAAATGGGCTACTTGAAGTTTTACCAACCTCCTTACTCTTTACACTGTCCCCACCCCCCTCTCCACCCCCCATAATGTTAGGCTCCCACTGTCTTTTTACCTTATCTTGTCTACATATTGAGACTTTACCCTCCCGCCTCCCCCCAGATCCTAGTTTCAAATCTTCTCCAACCGTTTAGCCATTTTCTCTCCCAATGCAGCTGCACCCCTGCAGCCCATCCCTGCTGTAGAACCAGTAGCTGACTGTAAAGTCTGCCCAGTTCTCCAGGAACCCAAACCCCTCCTTCCTACACCAATTTCTCAGCCACTTATTTAACTCCCTAAGCTCCCTCTGTCTCTCAGATGTAGCGCATGGCACTGGCAGTAATTCAGAAAACACCACCTTGGAGGTCCTTTCTTTAAGTTTTTCTCCAAGTACCTGAAAATCATTTTTGAGGACCTTCCATCTCCCACTAACTTTGTCATTGAAGGTCCCTTATCCGCAAGCCCTATTTATTTATTACAGCACTGTTTAATATACTGGTGCTTTATATATAAAAGATAAAAATAATAATTAGAAGTATGAGACCATTGAGACTATTCAACAGCTGAGTTGCCAAAGACTAGTTAATCTGTCTCAATCTCTAAAACATACTTTGCTTATCTGATTATTTTTCGTGAATACAAAGATTCTAATGGATCTTTAACATGCAGTACAGTGTGGCAGTCTCCTTACTAGGATTAAATGGACATTCATTGGGTTGGAAAAATAGAGCAAAAGAGGAAAACCCTGTGCCAAGAAGGACCTGTGGACCTGTGGAGGCTTATGAAGCGGAGGTACGCTTCCAGCCACTCCCACCACGGAATCCGCCAATCCAAGCGGCGAGAGTCACCAGTGACGTCAGCCGACCAGCATGAAACTTTGAAGAAGTCCGCTTCGATGAAGCTTTGATGACGTTCTGCCTGACACCTTCCAGATTCTGGCTGGCACTATCAACAGTCTAATATCAACATATCCCTACTTGTACTATCGTTACACTTTCTCACTTTTCTCAACGACTGTCGATTTGTTGTGCGACAAAAGGTAGTTTCCGCGTTCTCATGATGTTGGTACAGGCACACAATTACGTGAATGAGGTTTAGAGATGCATGCCGGTAGCGACTGTCATGGCGGATTTAAGATCCCCGACGTCTCTGCGCAAAGTAACGTGATCAACTGACTTTGAATATGCGCCCATTGTGTGCCGTCATGTAACGCCACGTGATGTCGTGAGCAGAACGAGGAATCGCTGGATGCCTGTTGTCAAAGGAATGTCGCTGGATCTGTCAGGTGGTGAGTATTCAGCTTTAGACTGTATCCACAGGATAGAGGGAGAGGTGCAAAAAAATTTTATGCTAGGTACACACTATGAGATTTTCTGGCAGATTTACTGTCAGATCGCTTACTTCCAGCATGTCCGATTTGATTTCCGATCAATTTCTAAGCATTTTCCGATCGATTTCCGACTGTTTTTTCCATTCACTTCTATCAGAAAGCGATTGGAAAATGATCGGAAATCAGATCGGACATGTTGGAAATAATCGATTTGACAGTAAATCTGCCAGAAAATCTCACAGTGTGTACCTAGCATTAGTGTTGTATTTGGGAAAGTGTGTGTGTGGGAGGGGGGGGGGAGCAGAGGAGGGTTTGGGCGGGGCAAGAGACGCATCATCATTCTATGTTCTGCAACAACGACCGAATAATTCTAAATGGCAGCCAAAACTAAATAGCAAAAGGATCCAAACTATTTATAATCATTCTTTAACCTCCTTTCCTTAGCGGTATGCCCGACACTGTGTCGGGCATACCGCTCTGTGGCCCCAGGTGTCCCCTGTGCAATAAAAAAATTGATCCATTAAAAAGTTGTTGATTATATCAGGCCTCACACTGAGTAAGTCATGGCAGAAGCTCTGGGACGTGGGCTGTTCCATGGCGTAGAATGTGCATAGGAAACTACAACACCTTAATTAGTGGACCTCTGAGTTTAGGGATATCTGAGAGCAAGCTAATTTATAATATTATTATACCATGACATAGGTTAAAGCTGGCCAGACACTGGCCCGATTTGCCGCCGTTCGACAGTAGATTCGATCACTGGGATCGAATATGCTGCCATTAGTTCGCGCTAAACACACCCGCCGATCCGATTTCCTCCCGAAATTGGATCGGTCCGTCGATCGCGCCGTGCGGGAAATTACCGTCGATCGCCCGCAGGTAGGGAGCGCTTCGCTAGCGGCGGCCAATCCGATACAGGTATACATTACCTGACGCTAGCTCCCGGGCATCTTCTCCGTGCTGCACCGATCTGTTCCTGCTCCATCCCAGCGTACATTAACTTCCTGTGTCACTCCAGTGACCAGGAAGTTCAAATAGAGGGTGCTCTATTTGAACTTCCTGGCCAGTGTACGCTGGGGGGCGGTGCGGGATGCTGGTATGCGGTGCAGCGCGGAGAAGAGGACCCGGAGCCAGCTTCAGGTAATGTATACGGGGGGGAGGAGGGGGGGGCGACTGGCGGCAGGAGCAGCTCAACAGATTGTGATCGGTTTCAGGCTGAAATCGATTCACAATCTGTTTGCAGTAAAGGCAGCCATACGATCCCTCTCTGATCAGATTCGATCAGATAGGGATCTGTCAGTTGGTCGATCTAATGGCAAATCGACCAGTGTATGGCTACCTTTAGGTGAAGATTAACAAGCAAACACATAAATGCCTGTATATCTGGAGCAAAATTAGTTTGCTGGTCTGATGGAAAAACTAGACCTTTACAAAGAATAACTGGAATGACTAAAACTTGCACTTATTTGTAAGACATTAATTAATTGGAAAAATGCGCCAAACTGTAATTATCCTTAATTAAAAAGGTTGGACCTAGCTTAAAAAAAACAAATTACTCACATAAAAATGTGAAAATGACTGGTGTAATTAATTATTATTGGTTTGTTTATTTCTGCTATGGTGTGCCAGTAACCTGTTTTACTGTGCTCTTAAGACAAATATTGTTGCGAGTGTCAAGGTTTGCTAAATGTATAACTACGGTATATGCTACAACATGTAGGTGCATTCCAGTTTATACATTTCACAGGTTAATGTTTAATCGCATTCCATCTGGTCTTGCTATACATACAGAACAGGCTTATTATTATCATCACTATGTACTGATAATTGCAAAGTTGCCAGAGACAGAATTACATATAGTGTGTTCAGTGAACTGACACTGAGTGTGCTGTATGACAGTCTCCCATAACTTCATTCAACTGCCAACACTTAAACCTGAATTCTTGCACAGAAGGAAAACAGAGAGAAATTCCCCGTGTATGTATTTAGAGAGTTTAGCCTGTCTTATTCCCCCTCATCTGTGTCTAATCACCACTGTAATTTGATATCTCAGCTGTATCAGTTCAGGAATCTCCTCTGCCACAGCAGAGCAGCTAATTGGTAGAAACAGGATGTTAACAATATGTCTGCTTCCATGAAAGCAGGAAGCAGACACACTGCAGATTTAATTCTGTAACAAAGAAATGCTTTTTTCTTTAAAGGTTACTATGTTGTTGTGTATCTTTTAGAGCAGAGAGGAAGTTCTAAATTCAGGTCCACTTCAATGAGTCTTCAAATGTGTATTCAATATCTAAAGGTGCCCATACACTCGTCAGATTGCCAGCAGATAGATAAGAAATGCATCTGATGATCTATCTGATGTGTTTTTAGAACATGTTTTACCAGGATAGAATTCCAATAGATTTCAGTTTGAAATCTATTGAAATTCGATCTGATGGCATTTTTTTGCCATCAGATTTCCATTAAGGCCAATGCAAACTGATAAGCAATCTCATCAGATCGACCTAAATTTTCCACCCTGCCAGTTCGATGGAAATCCATCGAAATCGATCGAAATCGGCCATCGATCGGTCGATTGGCCAACCGATTTGCAAACGATCAATCGATCGGGATCGATCGGTCGGCCAGAAAATCGGCTGAGTGTATGGGCCCCTTAACAGTATATCAATAAACATTAGATGAGCATTCAGTGGCGTAGTAATCGGGGATGAAGAGGTTGTGACCGCACCGGGGCCCCTGCACCAGAGGGGCCCACTAGGGGCTTTTCTTCTTCCATCTTATTGGCTTTTCATTGTTGCTATGCTGATACATGAGCCCATATGCAATTCACTTTTTCCCCTGAGTTTTCTCCTAGGCGATATTTTCACAACTTGTAAATGAAATGCCTTTTACACCACCAGCAAGCAAACAAATACTCCAAATAATTTGGATGGTACCTTTTCACATACTTTGTGGTACTATTTTTCATTGTAAAGTGCTAAAAAGTTATTTTAAATCAAAGTTTAAAAATAATCTCCTAGGAGAAGACTCAGGTGAAAAAGTGAATTGCATATGGGCCTATATGTGCATTGATTAGTGGTGATCCTTAACAATCCATTTTATTACTCCGATTACATCTCTCTTACACTGCAGCTTTTTTTGATAGGTTTTGGGGCTCAATGTCAATAGAGTGCTTGGGGCCCCATGTAAAACTCGCACCAGGGCCCCAAGCTCCTTAGTTATGCCACTGTGAGTATTAATAAATTATTGATCATAAGTGGACAGTTTTAAATATCTGGGAGTCTGGATACATAGAGATATAAACTCATTTAAAGAATATAATCTACAACCGGTTCTGGTATCTATTGAATCTCAGCTGAAGCGTTGGTCGAATTTACCACTAAATCTATACGGTAGAATATGCTCAATTAAAATGATCATTGCCCCGAGGCTACTCTACATTCTACAGATGTCTCCCTGCTGGATTCCGCAAAGTATCTTTAAAAAAATAGACTCCCTTATTTCTAGTTTCCTATGGGCAGGAAGCAATGCAAAAATATCGCTGCAAACTCTTCGCCTACCAATCTCGGAGGGGGGGCTAGCGCTTCCTGACTTTCAAGCCTATTACCTAGCGTCCCAGCTGGTGCCCATACAGAGCTGGTTGGGTTCAGTTAGAACTAACTCTGACATGAATACAGAGGCGGATATCGCCACATCGTACGAAGCTCTCTGCTCCGCTATTTACAGAAATGAAGTTCCAACAGGGAACGAAGGTACTTCACTGATTAGACACACTATTAAGGTATTCAAAAAAGTCCAACGAATATGTGATCCCTCCCCTAGTACTATATCCCCTAGTTTACCCCTTTGGCATAATGACCAGCTCCCGGAACTCAAAAACATACCTGACATAAATTTCTGGTGCAAAGCGGGCATTAAATACGTTAACCAATTATATACTGAGGGTTCCTTTAAGGACTTTACCACTCTGAGACAGGAATTTCAGCTTCCACGACACTCAGTGTTTCGATACTTCCAGATTAGGCATGCACTCAAAACCCAGCTTGGCCTACATGGAGTGGTACTAGCCCCCACGCCTTCAGAATCGTTACTGATAATAACAAACTAATATCAAAGTACTACGAATTCATATTGCTTGCAAAACTAAGAAATAATGCATATAGTTATAAGGTCAAGTGGACGGTCGGGGGAGAGGGTATTGCTGACTCAGAGTGGTTAGAATTCCATGACACATACTATAAAACTGTCATAGCCTCAAAAGACAAAGTGATTCAGATTAAGTGGTTGCATCATGCCTACTTGTCACCAGCACGACTGGCAAAGATGGGAAAGGGAGCTACAGACGCATGCTTCAAGTGTGGAGTAAATAGGGCTGACTTCTTACACTGTGTGTGGTACTGTCCCCAGGTACAGGACTATTGGAAATCAGTCACTCATTTTATGTCCAATAAGCTCAAACTACCGCCAACCATGTCCTTCCAAGCATGCATGTTGGGGATCTTGGGGGAAGTGGGCTGTGGGACACATAAGAGGACGCTGATACGTACACTATTATTCTATGCCAGAAAGACCCTTACTTCCAAATGGAAACAAAATAAAACACCACCCATACAACAATGGATAGAGACAGTGAACAGTACCTTGCCGCTATATAAGCTTACTTACCAGTCTAGATCACAGTTTAAGAAATTTGGGAAAATATGGAACACCTGGGTTGACGCCTTAGATACTGTAATACCCCACTTAGACATTTCCGTAATGATACAAGATCTGCACTAAAGTAAATAAACCGATATATTGGGTACAAGGTTAAGTAATACTTAAAAAAATCGTACGAGGATTGGAATGGGGCAATATACTACCACTGTATTACAATTACCCTCTGTTTGGTACATTGACATATATCAGGATACAACCTATGTAATTGAAGAAATAATGTCATGAAAGCTGTGGGAGAATACCGGAATGTTCTTGTCTTGTTCTGTTTTTATGATGTTAATGTTTGTTAACCTATAAAAATCGAAAATCAATAAAAATTCTCTTTAAAAAAAAAATTATTGATCATAATTCCTTGACATATGTGCACACACAGCCCTCTCCTATTTGAGCTCCCTTCATCATGATAAGTAACAATTTAATTGGCGTACAGGTTACGATTGGGCTGCAAAAGTGGAGTTTTTATTTCTTTTAAATGCTTCCACAAGTGCTGTATCTGGCTGTTAGCAGCATGACTCCATAAACATTTAAGGGATTATTTATTAAATGAGTCATTTTCTGTCAAGGCAGTGTTCATTTCAAACACCTGGATTCTGGGAAATGTCTTTTAATTAATCCCTCTGAGTTTTTATTGTGTGGGAATTTGAAGCCAAAGCAAAGTAGTCTAGAAATAACTCCTTTAGTAAATCAGCTCCTTGGTGGCTCTGATATAGCAAAGGTGTATTTCAAAGTGCCTATTGTGGTTATATTATGTGGCAGCTGTAGAAGCAATAGCACTACATCTTGCAGTTCTGTAGCTGTAGTATTATTATTATTATTATTTATTGTATTTATAAAGTGCCAACATATTACGTAGCGCTGTACATTAATTTAGGTAATGTGGCACCGCCAGGTAGTAAGTATAAAGTAATTGCAGAGTAAGAGAGGTTGCTTATATTGCACCAAACTTTACTATTGTCTATGCTTCTGCTCTTGACAGTCTCTACTGCTTGGTGAGCTTTTGTCAGAACCTTAATGACTGCGATTCACTGAAATCATGAATATTTAAAATTATTATTGGGCTTTTTACTATCTTAAATGCATGCTCTCTCTCTCTCTATTTATAGCTACAGTATCTATAAATATATATCTAAGATTATCGCTGTGCTTGTCAGGCTTTGACCTAGCAGCAAATATACAGATGTTTTCAAGTCCATATGCTAAATTATTAACCTTTAAAGTAATATGAATCATATACGTATCTGAAACAGGTCTTGAATTTTGTAAGAGAAGATAACCTATTCAGTCAGTTGATCATTACATTTACACAGATTCTTCTTCCACTATTACTCATTTGTAAGTAGTAATGTACTGCTGCATACATTAGTTTTTTTGTAAGTGAAATATTTTTGGCCATCTATCAACCTATCAACTATTCAACACTTGTGTAGGGCAGTCCCAAGAGAAGAAAGGCAGAGTATTAAGTGACATACACATCTAGGGTGATTGTTCCTCAAATAACCATTTCTGATTGTTTCAGTTTACAATTATGAGAGAGAGCAGCCACGCAAACATGCTGCTTGGCTATTTATTGAGCAGTCTGTTCTGTTCTATGTAGATAGAAGGCATCAGAAAAGTTGTTGTTTTTTTATTGGGGACACCTATATGAATGCTGCAGCCCTTCTTCAGGTGCTCTGCCCGAAACTTGCACAGCTTGTTGCTGCTTACAGCAACAAGCAGTACATCAGATCACCGGTCAATCTGATGGAAAATTGTACCATGTAGATGAGGCTTTATGGTGGGCATACACGGTGCGATCCAGTGGCTCGATTAGCCGCGTCCGCTCATGCGCCCGAATCGATTACCGCTCGTCCCCGCCGGCGCCGCTTATCTTCCGCTCGATTCCCTGCCATTGTCCGCGGGTGGGAATCGAGCGGGGAATCGATCCATTCGTGATCGGACCTGTTGGATATTATCAGTCTTCTTCTCTATAGCAAGTAACAGTGCTGCCAACAGATTACTTCCATTGTCACACACCACTTTTCCGATCCCCAGTTGGTGTGGGGTCAGCCATTGATTGGCCTGTGACTTCAGAGCTAACAGGAGTACTTGTCCCGTATGACTCTTGGATTCCAGGCACATCACCACCAAGGCAGCGTGACAACGTCGTACCAATGTTGTGAAATAGACTCTGGGGAGCTGGGGGTGCGCAGTTGTAGTAGAGGAGGGCTCAGCAGATGAAGAGAGTGAAGAGGATGTAGGAGTAGGAGAAGAAGAGGAGGTTGCAGGCCTTCATGCAATTTGTGGTGGTGACACCAACTCTACTGTAGAGCCACACATTCCATGCTTCCCAGCTGTCACCAGGTTTACCCACTGGGCAGTGTAGGTGATATAACTGCACTGATCGTGCTTTGAAGACCATGGGCCATATGCAATTAACTTTTTCTACTGTGTTTTCACCTAGGTGGTAATTTTTCACCTTGTATTTAAAATTATAATTCAGCACTTTTTGATAAAAAAAAAAGTACCAACAAGTAGTGGAAAAGTACTATCAACATTATTTTGAGTATTTTCTTGCTTGCTGGTTTAAAAAGTATTTTATCAACAAGTTGTGAAAATTTCACCTAGGAGAAAACTCAGGAGAAAAAGTAAATTGCATATGGGCTCATGTATCAGTGGTCATATGGACCCTTGCCTCAACACTGTGGCCCATATGCAATAAACTTTTTCTCCTCAGTTTTCTCCTAGGTGATATTTTCAAACTTGTCAATAAAATGCTTTTTTAAACCACCAGCAAAAAAACATTTAAAATAATGATGATTGTACTTTTTTTTACCAACTTTTTGGTACTTTTGATTTTGCAAAGTCCTGAAAAGTTATTCTAAATCAAAGATGAAAAATTATCTCCTAGGAGAAAACTCAGGAGAAAAGGTTAATTGCATATGGGCCTGTGTGCCAGAGATGCAGTGACTTGGCTCTGCACATGATGGTACAGGTTTGGTATTCCCTTTTTTGAGAAAAAAAATCTGCAAGGTAGCTTCCACTGTGCTATCCCAATATCAATCTTTTAAATGCCTCAGAGTCCACCAGGTGGTATAGTAAAAAGTCAGCTGTCAAACGCCGGGCAAAGGGGTGACTCGGGGACTCAAACATGTCCTCACAGAAAATTAACTGTGGGCAGATGAGCAGGAACTTGTGAAGGTGGAAGGCGGAGTGGAGGGTGGTTGAGAAGGGACAAGGAGAGCAGAGGTGGATGTCAATGAAGAAGCTGGACCAGGAGGAGTGTGGCATTGATTTTGTGTGCTGTTTATCTTCAGGTGTTCCACCCATTGTGCTTTGTGATGGGACTTCATGTGCCTTCACAAAGCAGTTGTACCTAGGTGGGTGTTGGCCTTCCCATGACTCAGTTGCCTATGGCACAGGTTGCAAATAGCAATGCTGTTGTCAGAGGCAAACACACACAGTGGCAAACACACAAAATACCACGCTGCTGAGCCTTGTGATAATGGCATTCTGGTGGTAACAGTAAAAGTTGGTGGGTTGGCTGCCTGATCCTAGGTGCCTATACATGCAGTTTGCCTGCAGATCCTTGCAAGCTCTCCCTGCTTCATACTCATCTGCTCCTCCCTCTCTGACTCTCTGTCTCCCTATCTGAACTGTCCTCCTTGCTTTCTTCTTGTGGGCACCCACGTCACATACATCGACACATCGTCAGCATCAGCTGCTTCACTTTCATCTAATAATTCACAAAGGCAGCAGCAGCGGGGACATCATCACACCTTATGCCGATCTGTGTAATGTCGCCTGACTGATGAGGTTTAACATCCTTATCTCCTGGCAATAATGCTTGCGCATTACTGATTTCTACAAACTGAAGTGTAAATAACTCCTCTGACACATCAAGTGAAGGGGCTGTGGTAGTAGCAGTGGTGGTGGAGGAAATCGTACATCGTGGGGTGCCCATATCAGAGCAGGATAAGGATGGGGCAGCAAGGTTACTGGCAGAAGAGGTAGAAGATGGGGTGTGCTGCGTAAGCCAGTCAACTATGTCTTCAGCATTTTGTGAGTTCAACTATGTGCCCTCTGAGCACTGGACAATATGCTAGGGTTACAGGAAATCACAGCAGCATGACTCCTACGATCCCTGCGGTGTGGTTTTTTATGATTACACAATATTAATAGAGCAAAATAAAGGCCCTGCCAGTGAGGAACTGAATGTCACTTCAAATAGGTTTACAGTGTAACAATCACCACAATATATAGGCACTGCCAGTGAGGCCTGATACAGGACAATAGTGGATACTAGATGGCAGTAGTGTTTCTGTGTCTGAACATTCAGCTGTTTTTTTTTTCTTGAATGTCACTTCACTCAGGTCAGGTGACAGATAGGTTTATGCTATGTGCAAGAATCACAACAAAATATAGGCTCTGCCAGTGAAGCCTTATACAGGACAGTAGTGGATACTAGATGGCAGTAGTGGTGGTGAAGGATTATTGGGTTATCTAGTTGGTGCACTAATAGGACTAGCACACCTGTCTATAACAGTTTAAGTGTGCAGTGGACACTCATAACCGCAATATAACAATAGCAAGGGAAAAAAACAGCCCTTACAAGGGTTATTGGGTTATCTAGTCAGTGAATTACTGTAGCAGCACACCTGTCTCCAACAGCTAATGTGTGTGCACTGTACACGCAGTACAAGGGTTATCGGGTTATCTAATCAGTAAACTACTGTAACAGCACTGCTCACCTGTCTCCAACAGCTAAAATGCACTGGACAGTGGATACACAGAACAGCAATATAACAATAGATAGAAAAAAAACAGCCCTTACAAGGGATATTGGGTTATCTAGTTGGTGAACTACTGTAGCAGCACTGCACCCGTCTCCAACAGCTAAAGTGCACTGGCACACAGAATAGTAATCTACACTATCAAGAAAAAAACCCACAGCTCTTACAAGGGCTATTGGGTTATCTAGACGGTGAACTAATACTGTGGCAGCAATAAGACACACAGAACAGTAAGCTAACTATGCTATCCTTCTCAGCAGAACAGCTCTCCCTACTCTGCCTAGCATGGCAGCCAAATGCAAAATGGAAAATGGCTGCTGTTCTCGCGTTTTTATAGAGGGGGTGTGGTCCAAGAGGGAGGGATACCTACTTGATTGCCATGTGTCTGCTGACTCTGGGGTGAGGGGTCAATTTTTGGCTCCATGCATTGTATGGGGGTGAGGGCAGATCAAACCCACCATCTGTTCGCCAGCGGGCAAACGGCTGATGATTGCTGGGAACTGTCCACGGGCGAACAGTTCGGGCCATAGCTATATATATTGCCAACTTCATACTTTCCCGGTGAGACGCTTATTTTTCTAGGCTCTGTCTACTTTTCTCTGCTGCTGTAAAGGTGGCTGTCTATCCCTGATGGATTGTCCTCCATAGCTCTCGCCCCCTATAATGAAGGGGTGCACCTTCTCCCATCCTAAGCATTTTTCCCCAGTTCCATGATTTGTTCACAGTGTTTATTTCGGGTTCCTTTTTTAACATTTTACTTAATTTACATGCAATGTGTAGAAGAGTGGATTTAAAGAGAGTCTGAAGCGAGTATAAATCTCGCTGATTCTCTTATATTCAGCAGGGGCATGTGTACCCCTGCTAAACCGCCGCTATCCCGCCGCACAACGGGGGGTCCCTTACCCCCCAAATCCCCTCCGTCCTCGCCGGGGATCTCTTCCTGGTGAGGCAGGGCTAATGGCCGCAGCCCTGCCTCACACGCGTCTGTCAGCGCGTATCTCCGCCTCTCGCCCGTCCCTCTCCCTCTTCCTTCACTGAGAGGGGCGGGGAGAGGCGGAGATCCGCCGCTGATAGACGGCACTGAGAGGCAGGGCTGCGTCTATTAGCCCTGCCTCTAGAAGCAGCAAAATCTACGACCAAGTTGGTCGTAGATTTTGCAGGGGGGGATTTGGGGGGTAAGGGACCCCCGTTCTGCCGCGGGATAACTGTGGTTTAGCAGGGGCACACATGCCCCTGCTGAATATAAGAGAAGAAGCGAGTTTTTTAGTGTCTCTTTAAATGTATAATGCCAGAATATCTAGTTTATACATTATACGAACAGAAAGATAATTTTGCAACCTGTTGGTGAAATTAAAGTAAACCTGTGAGTTTTTTACCACTTGAGGACCACAGTGTTAACCCCCTAGTGACCAGGCCAGTTTTAGCAAAATAGGCCACTGCAGCTTTAAGACAAAGCTGCAGGGCCGTACAACACAGCACACAAGTGATTCCCCCCCCCCTTTTCTCCCCACCAACAGAGCTCTCTGTTGGTGGGGTCTGATCGCCCCCCAGATGTTTTTTTTTTTTTTATAAATATTTATTGCTTTATTTTTTATTATAAATATTGTTTTTATTTTCTTCCCTCCCTCCTTCTCTCCCTGTAGCCGGCCAATCATGGCGATCGGCTGTCATAGGCTTGTGCCTATAAAAAGCCGATTGCTCTCTAATGTCCCAGGGGGACAGCCGTGTCACACGGCTGTCCCCAGTACAGCGCTCCTGCTGATCACAGCGCTGTACTACCCTATTAGACTGCGGTTTCGCTGTCTAAGTCTCCCGAGCGGCGATCGCCGCTCGGAGACTGAAGGCGGGGCGGAGCTCCGCCCCCCCAAGCAGGAGATGCGCGTGCAGCGTGCGCATAATCTCCGGCTAGCCCTATAGACGGCCGTTCACGCCAATCGGCATGAAGCGGTCCTGGGGCTGCCGCACTGCTCACGCCAATTGGCGTGGAGCAGTCGGCAAGAGGTTAAATAAAAAAAAAATCCACATACTTACCTCGGTAGATCTTCTGGATGCAGAGGCTTCGCCCGTCTCTCTCCATCTCGTCATTTCTATTGTTTGGACCCCCGAAGCTCGCGACCACGCTCCCATATGGGAACGCATAGTGCAGGCGCAGGTTGTCATGCACCTGCACAGTAGCAAGACGCCACCACTCGGGCCCAGTGGAAAAAGCCGAGCCCGTTCGGCTCCGGGCTAGTGCGCAGGCATGAGCCATCTATTCTTGTGCAGTGCGGCCGAGCTCCATCAACAAACCCTTGTAGGCTTGAGGTGGAGGGAGATGGTGGAAGCCTCTGGAGGATCCCCTCTACCTAGGTAAGGTCACTTGCTTCTCATAGATGCGCTGCAGCGTCCAGGATATCGTCTATGAGTGTTGACTCATTTATTTTACAGATTGTGAGGCGATATTATCTATGAACCGACATTTTGATATGTGTGTGTACTGTATGCCTCTGAGGAAGCGGTCTTTGACCGTGAAACACGTGTCAGGCAGTCCTTTGTTATGATGTGGAGTCCTGTATTGGTTCTTGTGCTTACTTGTCCGCAATCTTGAAGAAAATTGAATACTGAAGAATAAAAGACTGATAGTTCATTTAAAACCCCGTTATTTTTTGTGGATTGTATATAACAATCTATTTGGGGCAAATGTTTTACTACAGGTACACTTTATGTCTAACCTGAAGCCTCTTTGCATATGCTGTCCTCCCTTCCCTGGCATTCAGGTTACCTGTCCCTGACAATGATGTGGTCCACATCATGGGTGAGGCAGGATTGACCACAAACCCAGCTGCAGCCACTTCTCACTACTGAGACTGTAAGCTGCCTTATAAGCCGTCATTCACTAGGAAGGTGTTGTTGTACCATGAAGGCACTGTATCAGTGTATCCGTTGCTGTGCAGATTCCGACCATGTCTTTCCAAAGGAACAGCAATGCATTTGCTATACACTAAGAATGCATCTGGGAGGCAACACAGTGATATGAAATGTAAACCAGCCCTGTTTCTCCATGACATGTATCACAATACTACCTGGGGTTTGGCTTGGTCTGACAGGGATAGGGAAGAGGACGTAGTGACAAGAGGCTGCATGCTGTTTATGGAGACCAGCTGGCCACTAGAGATACATTACACAAGAAAAATGTTATATATTTTATAATTTTAAGTGCACTTACACAAATACTGTGAATAAGGGCTTAAAATGTTGCAAGTCTAACTCACTAACTGTTTATTAAATAACCATCGGCCAGCTAATTGAATGGCAGTTGCCGAAGCAGGCATAAAGGGGCCATAGCTAAAAGCCTGGAGTCGCCTGATAAAATAGTGGGTGCTGAGGCCACCCACCCAGGGCTGGACCAAGGTTCTCAAGCACTAGATTCCAAGGTGCCCTTCCAAACTGTGCCCATCCCAGTGTAAATATTAGCTCCCTCCCCAGTACAATAGCCAGATGTGCCCTCCTACAGTATTAGGCAGCCCCTCTCCCCAGTATGGTAGCCAGATGTTACCTCCTAACTCCCACTCACCCAAGTATGATAGCCACATGTGTTACTCCCAGGTTCATCCCCATCCACCCATACACTGCTCAATTATTAGACATGTCTGTATTTTTTGTAATCTTTTATTACTTACATCCCTGATAACCTCTACAGAATTGCAAAGAGTAAATTGTTAAATTCTTGTCACTAACTGTCAGAGTTTCACAATCACAATATAATCCCTACTAAAGTTAACCTACTAATATGTTTCTGGGAATAAGAAAGGAACCTCACACAGAAACTGAAAGAACATCCAAACTCCATGCAGATAATGTCTTGCAATAATTGAGCCTGTAACTATGCAAACAACAACAAAAACAACGTATGGTGCTAAAATATTTTGTGTGAAAAAATTGGCCTGTACAAAGCCACATGTACACTTCAAAGTTAATGCCATGCTAGATGCCTTGATAGGTATCAGATGATGTATATGGGGTATCCTTTTAACCGTGATAAGTTGTACAATAGATTTTAGGATGCTTTAGCAATGAGGCCTACACTCACCTAATGGATTATTAGGAACACCATACTAATACGGTGTTTGACCTCCTTTCGCCTTCAGAACTGCCTACTAATTCTACGTGGCATTGATTCAACTAGGTGCTGAAAGCATTCTTTAGAAATGTTGGCCCATATTGATAGGGTAGCATCTTGCAGTTGATGGAGATTTGTGGGATGCACATCCAGGGCACGAATCTCTGGTTCTATCACATCTGATGCTCTATTGGGTTGAGATCTGTTGACTGTGGGGGCCATTTTAGTACAGTGCAGTGGCGGACATACGGCCGTGCAGGCCGTGCCGCCGCACGAGGGCCCCTGAAGTTCCGTTGCTTCAGGGGCCCATTAAGTATTGCTGTTTTTTTTTTTATTGTACTTTTTATTTTTTTTTCATTTTTTTACCTGGGGGGCCCCGACTCCTCCCCCCCTCACCTCGGGGCCCCCCTCATGCCTCGGGGCCCCCCTCATGCGTCGAGAGAGCGGAAAATACAGGAAGTCTCCGGGGCTCCAGCAGACGCTAGAGGCCCAGCCCAGCCGTTTGGTCTCCGATATGTCTCCAAGTTGGAGACATATCGGAGACCAAGCGGCTGGGCCTCTAGCGTCTGCTGGAGCCCCGGAGACTTCCTGTATTTTCTGCTCTCCTGCCGCGCATACCGGGAGGGGGGCCCCCCGAGGTGAGGGAGGGAGGGAGGATAGGAGTCGGGCCCCCCACCCGGATAGCTACCCACCCACCTGGCTACCCACCTACCTACCCACCCGGCTACCTAACCACCCACCCGGCTACCTAACCACCCACCCGGCTACCTACCCACCCTGCCGGCTACCTACCCACCCGGCTACCTACCCACCCGGCTACCTAACCACCCACCCGGCTACCTACACACCCACCCGGCTACCTACCTGGCTACCTAACCACCCACCCGGCTACCTACCCACCCGGCTACCTACACACCCACCCGGCTACCTACCTGGCTACCTAACCACCCACCTGGCTACCTACCCACCCGGCTACCTACCCGGCTACCTAACCACCCACCCGGCTACCCACCCACCCAGCTACCTACCCGGCTACCTAACCACCCACCCGGCTACCTACCTACCCAGCTACCTAACCACCCACCCGGCTACCTACCCGGCTACCTAACCACCCTGCCGGCTACCTACCCACCCGGCTACCTACACACTCACCCGGCTACCTACCCGGCTACCTAACCACCCACCCGGCTACCTACCCACCTGGCTACCTACCCGGCTACCCACCCACCCACCCGGCTACCTAACCACCCACCCGGCTACCTACCTACCCAGCTACCTAACCTCCCACCCGGCTACCTACCCACCCGGCTACCTACCCGGCTACCTAACCACCCTGCCGGCTACCTACCCACCCGGCTACCTAACCACCCACCCGGCTACCTACCCACCCGGCTACCTACACACCCACCCGGCTACCTACCCGGCTACCTAACCACCCACCCGGCTACCTACCCACCCACCTAACCACCCACCCGGCTACCTAACCACCCCCCCGGCTACCTACCTACCCAGCTACCTAACCACCCACCCGGCTACCTACCCACCCGGCTACCTACCCGGCTACCTAACCACCCTGCCGGCTACCTACCCACCCGGCTACCTACCCGGCTACCTAACCACCCACCTGGCTACCTACATACCCACCCGGCTACCTACCCGGCTACCTAACCACCCACCCGGCTACCTAACCACCCACCCGGCTACCTACCCACCCACCAGGCTACCTACCCACCCGGCTACCTACCAACCCACCAGGCTTCCTACCTAAAGACCCACCAGGCTACCTACCTACCCACCCACCCGGGAGACATATCGGAGACCAAGCGGCTGGGCCTCTAGCGTCTGCTGGAGCCCCGGAGACTTCCTGCATTTTCCGCTCTCCTGACGCGCATACCGGGAGGTGAGGGAGGGAGGGAGGATAGGAGTCGGGCCCCCCACCCGGATAGCTACCCACCCACCCGGCTACCTACCTACCTACCCACCTGGCTACCTAACCACCCACCCGGCTACCCAACCACCCTGCCGGCTACCTACCCACCCGGCTACCTAACCACCCACCCGGCTACCTACCCACCCGGCTACCTACACACCCACCCAGCTACCTACCCGGCTACCTAACCACCCACCCGGCTACCTACACACCCACCCGGCTACCTAACCACCCACCCGGCTACCTACCCACCTGGCTACCTAACCACCCACCCGGCTACCTACACACCCACCCGGCTACCTACACACCCACCCGGCTACCTAACCACCCACCCGGCTACCTAACCACCCACCAGGCTACCTACCCACCCGGCTACCTACCAACCCACCAGGCTACCTACCTAAAGACCCACCAGGCTACCTACCTACCCACCCACCCGGCTACCTAACCACCCACCCACCTACCCACCCACCAGGCTACCTACCCACCCGGCTACCCAGCCACCCACCAGGCTACCTACCCACCCGGCTACCCAGCCACCCACCAGGCTACCTACCCACCCGGCTAAGGGCTGCCTACCTACCCACCCACCAGGCTGCCTACCTACCTACCCACCAGGCTACCTACCTGTCAGGAACCGGCCCGCGGCACGCCTGCGTATACGGTTCCCGACTGCGGGTTTGACCAGATTAAGCGGGGAACAGCCTTATTTAAGCTACAAACAAGGCTGGAACCCCTCAAACACTTCCCACTTCCACCACTAGCGTTGCTAGACACGTCCCCTCAGCTGTCGAGGGCTAAACACGCAATCTGTGTTTTCGTATTTGGGTCAGCTTTGCGCTTAGGCCGAATACGAGAACGCCACGCACCCACACACACAGTACAGTTGTACAGTAACACAGCACAATCAGACAATGATTTGTAATGCAAGTTACACTGTCGTGCAGCAAAACCACTAACAGTCGTTCCGAACGATACTGTTAGACTTCCCACTCGGCTGTCGAGCGCAGATGTGCCCCATACACACAATGCAATTACAATTTCATATGGTAGTGTTGCTCAAACATACAATTAGGCACGGACTTATACACAGCTACACTGCAGTCTCTTCTAGGCTATGAGTGTTAGTTTACTACGGCAGAAGTCAAGCTTATTAAATAATAATTTAATATTCCAGAAAAACATGGAACAATGCAGAACAGAATATATACAAAAGATTACGATTAAGTAAAAAAAGTTACAAAATTAAGAGTTACAAAGATACACACAAAAGCGATTTGCTTACCAAATACCGGGATCCAGATAGAAGAATCTTGGACTTTTGTGGACGGACACAGTTCTGGCTTTGACCAGGAGCCCCTTAGCTTGGGCCGGGAGACCAGCTGCCGCTACCGTGAGAACTGATTTGAGGTAGCTGTCCCCTGGTTTTTATAATAAAATATTCGCCCCGAGCCTGTAAGCCTGTGTGGACGGGGGGAAGCTAGATTTAATTACATCCTCAGTCATAATTGTATTTCCAGAGATCCAACATCCACTATAGTACACACACCCAACAAAAGACTTCCTTAGCCCAATTTCCCCAGGTTACAATGACTATACATCAAGAGATTGTTAAGTGAGGCTTTTCAACTCCACCAATAATTCAATTTCCACAGGTCTAGTCCATACATAACGCGTGTCATATCCTTTCCTGTGATATGCCACTTCAAACCTTTCCTTGTCTCAGTTTTCAGATCATCAAAAAGGTCTTCATGATTGCACGTATTTTCTGGGCATATTTGCCGACATGATTGCACGTATTTTCTGGGCATATCTGCCGACATGATTGCACGTATTTTCTGGGCATATCTGCCGACATGATTGCACGTATTTTCTGGGCATATCTGCCGACATGATTGAATGTATTTTCTGGGCATATCTGCCGACATGATTGAATGTATTTTCTGGGTATATCTGCCGACATGATTGAATGTATTTTCTGGGCATATCTGCCGACATGATTGAAAGTATTTTCTGGGCAAATCTGCCGACATGATTGAATGTATTTTCTGGGCAAATCTGCCGACATGATTGAATGTATTTTCTGGGCAAATATGATTACATTATGTGTATTTTCTTGAGAAAACCTGCACAATTATGTGAATTTTCTGGGGAAAGGGTCACCAAAACTTGGGCCCACTGTCTTTGCGTTGCACTTTTCAAGGGAACCTGAGGTGAGAATAATATTGAGGCTGCCATATTTCTCTCCTTTTAAGCAATACCAGTTGCCTGGTTGCCGTGCTGGTCCTCTGCCTCTTATTCTTTCAACCATAGACCCTGAACAAGCATGCAGCAGGTCAGGGGTTTCTGACAATATTGTCAGAACTGAGAAGATTAAGCTGCATGCTTGTTGCTGGTGTAATTCAGTTTATTACTGCAGCCAAATAGATCAGCAGGGCCGCCAGGCAACTAGTATTGTTTAAAAGGAAATAAATATGGCAGCCTCCATATCACTCTCACCCCGGGATCACTTTAAATGACAGTTAGCTCCGCCCTTATCCGGTCATTGCCACGCCCATTTTTTGCTGCAGGCTTTATCCACACCCAAGCGCGCCGCAGGTTATAGCCACGCCCATAGCGCGCCGCAGGTCAGGGGGGCCAACAATTGAGATTTTGCACAGGGGCCCACTGCTGGCTGTGTCCGCCACTGGTACAGTGAACTCATTGTCATGTTCAAGAAACCAATTTGAAATGATTCGAGCTTCGTGACATGGTGCATTATCCTGCTGGAAGTAGCATTAGAGGATGGGTACATGATGGTGATGAAGGGATGGACATGGTCAGAAACAATGCTCAGGTAGCCCGTGGCATTTAAACGATACCCAATTGGCTCTAAGGGGCCTAAAGTGTACCAAGAAAACATCCCCCACACCATTACACCACCACCACCAGCCTGCACAGTGGTAACAAGGCAGAATGGATCCATGTTCTCATTCTGTTTACGTCAAATTCTGACTTTTTTGTGAGCTCATGCAAATTGTAGCCTCTTTTTCCTATTTGTAGTGGAGATAAGTGGTACCCGGAGGGATCTTCTGCTTTTGTAGCCCATCCGCCTCAAGGTTGTGTGTGTTGTGGATTCACTAATGCTTTGCTGCATACCTTAGTTGTAACGAGTAGTTATTTCAGTCAATGTTGCTCTTCTATCAGCTTGAATCAGTTGGACCATTCTCCTCAGATCTCTAGCATCAACAAGTGATTTTCGCCCACAAGACTGTCGCATACTGGATGTTTTTCCCTTTTCACACCATTCTTTGTAAACCCTAGAAATGTTTGTGCGTGAAAATCCCAGTAACTGAGCGGATTGTGAAATACTCAGACTGGCCCATCTGGCACCAACAACCATGCCACGCTCAAAATTGCTTAAATCACCTTTCTTTCCCATTCTGACATTCAGTTTGGAGTTCAGAAGATTGTCTTGACCAGGAACACACCCCTAAATGCATTGAAGCAACTGCCATGTGACTGGTTGATTAGATAATTGCATTAATGAGAAATTGAACAGGTGTTCCTAATAATCCTTTAGGTGAGTGTATGTCTTGCAAATTAATTTTAGTAACAAACTGAATCAAAAGCAATAACATTTTTATTTCCATATATTCTGTACCAGTATAAAAAGCTTGTAAAAAGAAATCAAAGTGACAATTTAATACATAAATTGTTACCTTAGGGACTATTACTGTTATTTTTGCAAATAATGGCTTGTAATTACTGCTAGGGTACAATGGGAAATAAAAAAACACAACACAGAAAAAATACACCTTTATTTCCAAATCATATATTTTCCCAATACATTGCATTTGGGACATAATTAAACCTCGCTGCCGATATGATTATTTTTATATTATTATAGAGTCTAAAAGCAAGCAATTTTTCTGTGCAATTGGGTCATAATAAAATATTGTAATTAAATAGCAGAAAATCAGCCAATCAATATTCTACTAGTGCCTATGTCCAGCGCACTTTTACTGGGTGCCATTTTTTACATGTATCTAGCAGTTGCTGGTTTTAAAAGATTACTGGCATGTTTCTTTTACTTCTCAGGTCAGTGGAAATGTACATTCGAAGAGTTAGTTGCGCTTTACTAGTCCAGACCTGTATTCCAGGCCAGCACTTGCCCTAGGCCCCTGAGCACTATCGGGCCCCCTAGGTCTCCCCCCAACTATAAAGTGCTCCCCAGGGCACCTGCACAGCTTTCATTATAGCACAGCCTACCTGGGTCGGTGCGCTCCTTAAAAAGTCCATGCACTCCATCTCCATCCTTGCTGGGCGCATCTTGTTAGTGACCCGGGTCATGGCTCCCCCTAAAAAATTGGCCCTAGACTACAGTACTTACACTACATAATATAGACATATGGCAATGGTAGGGATTAGATTGTGAGCTCCTTTGAGGGACAGTTAGTGACAAGATATTTATATACTCTGTACAGCGCTGCGTAATATGTCGGCGCTATATAAATACTAAATAATAATAATAATAATAATAATAATGGAAGAAAGTTCCCCCTGTGAGGATGAAGTGCACGGAGTGATGGAGGAGTGCGCCGGCCTAGATAAGTGAATTGGTATGCTGCTGAAAGCTGTGCAGGGTTCCTGTGGACCACTATATAGTTCGGGGGGAGACCTGGGGGGGAGTGATGAGCAACAGACTCGGGGAGGAGGGGGGGTTGGCATAGGGGGGGGGGGGGGGATTTGCCAACATTTATTGGTTTACTTGGAAATTTGAAATAAAATAAAAATGTCAAAATTCATTGTACTTTTGGCAACTTTTGACAAGTTCTTGTTTCTGTCTGTATTTTCCATCATTAGGCTGAGTTTACACAAAGCATGTTGCGTTGTAACATGTGAACTCACTGCTTATACAATTGTATGGGCATGTTCACATCTCTGCATTGTAGTGGACCTCATCATCCTACTCCAACCTCAGCACTAGGATAATAATAATAATTTTCCTAACACATTTCCTACAGTGCGTTTCTGGATCACGTGGGTTGTTTATGCTATGAAAATAACATGCACATGATTTCTTGCAGCTATTCCCTCCATCATTTCTTGCCCCCTCTTCCTCCCCTTGGCGGTACCCAATGGTTCCAGCACACACAGGTCTAAGCAAGTTTTCCCATATTGAGGCTTGTTAATTTTAGGACTTATGGCCTGTACGTAGAGTATACACTTTGCTATTTCTCCATGTGAAGGTGGCCACAAACCATACAATTTTTTTTCTATTTTTTTTTTCAATTAAAGAATTACAATCAATTTTTCTGATTCATTGTAACATCTAAAAAATCTGACCAATGTACCACATACGTATGTTTAATTTTTAACCAATTATTTAAAAAAATAGAAAACTTTGAAAAAATTGCTTGGGTCTATACATTAATAAATTGATATTCTACCCTATCCCATTAAATTTTCCTAAGAATTTATCAGAAAAGTCCACCCATCCCGATCGACTTATATTGAAACAAAAGGAAAACCGATTGGATATCTCACGCACATAAAAAAAAAAAAAAAAGTATAATTTTTTCGGAACAACAGATTTTTTTTATTGAATTGCCATAAAATTGGATCCTTGTATAGTATGTGGCCATCTTGAGGAACATTACCATTGTAATTTGCTTTCTGAATACTTATTATCTTATGTTCTTTAGATGTAAAAAAAATAAAACTTTTTATAAATAAAGCTCAGTCTAGTTTCACACTTGGACGGTGCATTGTGGTGCGTTGCGACATACATACATCTCAACCAAAGTTAACATTTGCTGAATTATGCAATGTAACACACACAACGAAGCAGCTGACCAATTGACTAAACACCTTCATTGACTAATATTGTATGTGTCAACATATGCGGTTCTGGCAGCGCACTGCATGTTCCGAGTTGTAACAACAGAATCCGTCGTATTGCAGCTCTACTGATGAGGTGTGAACTGTTCATAATTTTGAATTGTACCCCAGTACAGTGCGCTAAAAAGTGTCTGTTACAATGTAACGTGTTAGCGTGACAGTAAACTTAGGCCACGTTTGCAACGAATCGGAACAGCAGCGCCCCACGTTATGCCCGCGTTGTGTCAGGTAAAACGAAGCATCCAATTGATGAAAAATATGCTTCACTTTAAAGCCCCATCTACACGATACGATTCTTTGTACGATTCTATTACGATTCTATTTACGATCCGATTAAATCCAACATCTCCGATCAGGATTCGATTCGATTTAATTCGATTTGCCATTGGTTTGCAATTGCAAATCGAATTGAATCGAATCCTGATCGGACATGTTGGATTTAATCGGATCGTAAATAGAATCGTAATAGAATCGTACAAAGAATCGTATCGTGTAGATGGGGCTTTAAGGTGGCCATACACTGGTCGATGTGCCATTAGATCGACCAGCTGACAGATCCCTATCTGATCGAATCTGATCAGATAGGGATCGTATGGCTGCCTTTACTGCAAACAGATTGTGAATCGATTTCAGCCTGAAACCGATCACAATCTGTTCAGCTGCTCCTGCCGCCTGTCCCCCCCCCCGTATACATTACCTGAGGCTGGCTCCCGGGCGTCTTCTCCGCACTGCACCGCACCGCTGTTCTTGCTCCATCCCGGCGCTTCCTGTGTTACTCCGTGACCAGGAAGTTCAAATAGAGCGCCCTCTATTTCAACTTCCTGGTCACCGGAGTGACACAGGAAGTATAAGCGTACACTGGGACATGCGGAAATGCGGTGCAGCGAGGAGAAGAGGACCCCGGAGCCAGCTTCAGGTAATGTATACATGCTCGGATCGGGCCCGAATCGTACGCCGCAAGCGACGCGCTCCTACCGCCGGGCGATCGAGGGTAATTTCCCGCACGGCGCGATCGACGGTCCGATCCGATTTCGGGAGGGAATCGGATCGGCGGGTGCGTTTAGCGCAAGCGATTGGCAGCAGATCCGATCCCAGGATCGGATCTGCTGTCGAAACGGCCGTGAATCGAGCCAGTGTATGGCCTGCTTTACTCTTAACACAAGCATTCAGCAGTAATGAACTGCATGCAGTGTGTTACCATGCCATTGGTGCTGCATTGCATTACAGCAAGCTGCGTTAGGCTTCTTGCACACTGCAAGCGATTACGATTCAGATTCCGCTTTTTAATCAGTATTTACCTCCGATTTAGATTCCGATTTGCAGTGTGCAAGGAGCAAACTGCAAATCGGAATCAGAATCGGAAGTAAAAACAGATTAAAAAGCGGAATCTGAATCGGAATCGCGTGCAGTGTGCAAGAGGCCTTACAGAGTGGCTATTATGCCGCAATACACTGCTGTAAATGTGTCCTTACTCTCAAAATCACCCACAATGGAAACAGACCATAAGGGCAATTTGGTCAATGGGGACAAAAAATACCCAAAATGTATGAAGGTTGAGACTTAACTGACCCATTCAAAAAGGAGAAATCCCCTCTTTCATCAAAAGGTACAAGTACAGCTATAAAATCTGACATTTATTTTAACCTCAATGCAAACTAACAATAATAAAAATACAAAAGACTTTGGGACGGAGTTCTACTTTAATCTGTTTCATTTTTTCCCCCTCTTGCAGTAATTATGGCTATAACTTTCTACTTCTGGGACATTTTTCACACTGCATGTGAAGGTCTTGCTTGCAGCTGTGCTTGTCTCTAAGCACTGAGACTGTCGTACATTTTCCGAATGTCTGTATGGGCCCAACAGGAGCAGGGAAGTGGATGACACAGTGCCAAACCAACATCTATATAGTGTGAAATAGGGAAGTGCTGGAAGGAACAAGGGGTTCAAAGAACTGGACTCCTGCCCTGGCTGGGCCCAGTCCGAGCCGCAGCTACTGCAAACAGCATTGCTACATAATCTGTTCTAATCTTCACCGAGAGAGCACTGCATTAGTACAGTGTTCGGAGACAGCACTTCCTAAACAAATCATTGCTCAACATTCAAATCCTTGTTAGATGGAAAAAAGAAGAAGAGAATTCAAGTTTACGTGTTCTCTGTTTATAAAGGCAGACCAGCGAATAGTTAACATTTTAACTTGAATTAGACTTATTAGCAGTGCATTTTTTTCGGCTGCGTCTGCAGGATAATTGCAGCTGTATCCAAGCCGCAACAAATAGTATAAGATATTCACAGCCTCGTCAAACACACATTAAAAAATTCTGCACTACGTACTCAGCAATAGCCTCTCCTTCACTGCGAACTTGTGGTCGCACAGAAACTCTGTAACTGCTACAGTAAAATGGAAAAGGAAAAGAAGCAGACATAAATCTGGCAAAACGGAACATTCTTTCAAAAGTGAAAAGTTTACACGACCATAAGAAGTCCATTTAACAAGGCTGATTAAAAAAAAATCAAATCACTTCGGTTTTTATACGCATGATGGGAAATATAGAAGTTTTGCACATAAACCACAATAAATAATGCTACATTTTTTAAAAGTATTATCGTTATTTTTCCCTTGGCATGACTAGCTTGCGGAAAAGTGTGCTGTTATCTATGTACATGAATGTTTAACTATTAGTTGCCAGCCGCAAATCTGAATATGATAAATTTACCTAAAGGCAGCCAACAGATATAGAATTGTGAACATTAATAAAAATAAATACATAGATAAATAAAACATTCACTAGTTTGCAGCAAAAGTTTTTATGGCTGACTTCAATTGACATGATTTATAAAAATAACTGAGTAATTGTATTAAATGTGGAACATAGAAAGGCCAAACGGCTGCTTTTTTTATTTTACTTTGTTCTACTGATTATCCAGGACCCAGTTTTGTGTGTGTGTGTTTTTTTAACAATTTTCTTCTTTTTTTTTCCAGTAGAGTCCCAGTTAACTGGATCTTAACAAGCCAGCAGTCTCAACCAACCAGCATAAATTGTTAGTGCTTACAGTAGTAAAGGCCTACTTCTGAAGGTGGCCACTAACAATCCAATTTCTAGTGAAGGCCCATTTCCACTAGCGCAAATTCGCATGCATTTTCTGCATGCAGATTCGCATAACAAATGCAAGTCAATGGGCTTGTTTCCACTAGCAAAAAAATCTGCACGCTGGGCTGTGCAGAAAAAATCTGCACAGCAGAACCATCAGAATTCGAAAGCATAGTGTGCGATTCGCATGTAATGTAATTAATAGGAAAATCCCATGCGTTTCCGCTATGCAAATTTTCCATGCGAATTCGCATATGTTTTTGCGTAATATTAATGTAAAAGCACACAGGCACTGACATGGTTAAATTCGCATACTTACAAAAGTACGCGAAAATGCTTGAGTTTGCACGTTAAAATTTGTAAACAGACGCATACAAAGTTGCATCCGCATGCAAATTTGTTTACGTGTTTTCCACGACGGAAACACACCGCACTAGTGGAAACGTAGCCTTAAAAATAATTTGAGCGATCAGATAATTCTGATCTATGTGAAATATCGTAATACGTTGTTAACTACACCATCAACGAACCAATCTTTGCTTCCTATCTTTCACAACTGACAAGAAAATCCAAATTTTGGTACAACGAAAATCCAACGGGACAAATGTTTTTATAATCATTTGTGCCCATCAACAGAGATTAGTTACAACCAATCCGATCACATCCAATCAGAATTATCTGATCGCTTGAATTATTTTTCGTTAGAAATTGGACTGTTAGTGATCACCTTTAGGCTGTTTGTGGGCTCTGCTGTGCTAAAGACTGCGTTCCGCGGCCCCCCAAAGGTAAATATACTTTCAATTACTATATTTTAACATTTAATACAGAGCTCATGGTATGTTTACAGAGTGCAGTATATTACTGTATTAGCTAGGCCTATTTTAATAATCGAACCTCAAGCAACCAGAAATCACACTCATTCGGCATTAGTCGTTCTCCATCAGTGCTGGATAACCGAGACTGTACTGTATATTATTTATAAGCAGCTGCAGTGGATCTAAATATTAGTTATGAACCCATGAAAAGCACAAAAATACAAATAGATCTCAAACATATTGGAAGGTAAAGTGTTATTAAAATGAGTTGTCTTTCCCCTTTTTCATTAAACTTGTGGCTAATATTTCTGTCTGTCTGTGTGCAAAAGTAACAGAAGATCAAGAAACGGTTAACTTCAAAGTACTTGTGATTCTTGGTAATAATTTAGCATTTGCAGCTCCACTCCTGGGTGTTGTAGCTTGCAGTTCTGGGAATAGGCACCACCTAACTGTAGCTGAGCTAGGAAACATGAATAAGGAATAAAACAGCGTGCAGCTTATTGGCCTTTTCACATGACTCTCGGATCTAATCTGCAAACTGCAGGTTTAAATTGTTTTCCCTCTTCTGAGTTTAACCATTATCTGATCCAAAAGGCATGCAGGGCTCTCTGCAATAGGCTGCTTGTGGAGTGAGCTGTCTGTGCTGCGCGCTGGGGCCCCCTGCAGGAGACCAGGAAAGAAAGCATCAGCTTCTCTCTCTGACGTCTCCCGAATTTCTAGGAATGCCCCTTCCCTGTTACTATATTTGGAGGTAGTTTCTAGGAAAATAATTTTCAGAGGATCTGGACTTCAGCACAGATCTGCATTCAGAACCACTTTCAGGATCTTTCCTTTTTTCCCTGTGCAGAAAACTCGGGAGTCTCTTCTGCTTTTGGATCAACAGTATGATTTGCAACATTCTTGCAGAAACATGAAGACGTTAGGGCACTTGTGGAAAAATGACATGTGCAGCTGAATCAATAGGTGAAAAAGAAATCTCACTTTTTTTTGGATCGCTTCTGCAGCCAGTCCTGCTTTTTTTCGCCCCTGATCTGGCCTCTTGTGGCGTGACCATGATGATGATGATGAAGAAGAAATGTTACAGAAGCCTGGCAATGTGATCTTTATGTAATGAGTCAGGATTCGCTAAGGGAAGGAGCAAGGGCTTCAGGATCAACCTTCTCAGCAAAAAGGAATGACAAGCAGGGAGATCTGCAGCACGGGCTCCCTCTTGTATCTGCACAGCCTGTAAGTTACCCTCCTTTTGTCCTGATTTCTATAAATAATACAGGCTGCAGCTTCTCCGGCAGCCTGTGATCAGCATGTTTAAAAGCCAGTGCAAGGCACAATGCATGGTGTGATCTCAGGGCTGCTCTGCTCTGTCTGCAGGTGTGGGGACTGGGAGGGTGCTCAGCTAGGTGCACTGATCCTGGGAACTGCAGAGCAAAGAAAACCCTGACAAGTCGAATTTTAGATCACATTTTTATATCTAAGGAATCAATTCATAGCTTTGCTTTTTTGCTGACCTTTTTGTAAGCTACTGACACTATTCGTGTGGGCTCTGCATTCCAATTGGGGGCGATCAGAGTTTTTTTTATTTTTATATTTTAGTAGATTACCCTTTTTCTATATGGATTAGAAACAACTGAATAAGTACCTGTAGTCCCAGGGGAGCTTGCAATAGACAGTGTCTGACATTTAGCTGCAGTCTGCTATTGTACAGGCTGCTTGCTAAAGCAACAGATCTCAGCTGATATGTCCTGCTGCTTGTACTATCCCACTGTTCTACCTTGCACCTTCTGCTATTGCTTTGTATCTGCGCCCTCCGCCAGGACAATTTTCCATTGTGCTGTGTAAGTAGGTGGCTGGCTAGATGTGAAAAAAGTTGCTAGAAATAGTTGCAGTCAGAACAGTACTGTTTAAAAAAAAAAAAAAAGGTGCCAAAGAGCCAGATGCTGAAATGTGAAGAGCCATGAACAGGTTAACTTTCCCAAGCACAAGTGCACAATCGTTTCACGAGAAAAGCATGGCCTGCACATTTCGAATAATCTGACACACCCACCAGGAATGAATACTGTCCTGTCCGAATGCCTGCTTTTCAAGTCAGCACAGATGTAAAAATACCACTGCTTGGCATAAAACAGCCTGATTACGGGTAGAGATACGTTTACAGGTAATTCATTTTCTGTGTAATATGCACATCAGGTTGCAGCGACAGTCAGGATTGGTAATATACATGTAGCAAAAGCATTGTGACCTGCAAAGTAGCTTCAATGGCTGAGGACTGGCACCTTGTATCCATCAGGTTACAGGCCTGTTTTGTATCTTATTGTGTACTATCTCTGTTAATGTAACACTACCTTGTGATTAGACTGCGTGTTTGTACACACATATTGTGTATTGGTACTACAACACAATATTGTTTATAATATTTCTGGTACACCATATTTCTTGATCTCGGCATTGTCCTTCCTGGCAGAGGCTGTATAGACATGATACACACCCATCTGTCTCTGTATTCCTGATAAATGACTACTGGGGGAAAAAACTGAGTATATACAATATAGCACAAGCACCAGCTTTAAACCTGGGTAAAAAAAATGCCTAATATAAATGATGTATGTTTCATCTATTAGTGTCACTAGAATTCCGAAAAGTCTTCTTCACGATGAAGTCATACTTCAGACAAGTGCATGTTATTACCACCCGATAAAACAGTGCCAACAATTTCTTTATTTACTAGCAAGGAAAAATAATGACCGTTATTTGGGTGTATGATTTCTCATGGGCGGCAAAGGGTTATCAAAAAATACCTATTTTCTCATGTCGTGGCCGTTTTTACAATCCCTTATAAAGTTAACATGTTTAACTTATCCTGAGCAAGTTCTCCTTATATTACAAATATTTTATAAGTCTTAAACTTTTACGATGACGACAACAAAATGGGCTTATAAAAAAGAAAAAAGAGAGACAATTTGCTATACATTTCATGTCATCCAGCTTATTCCACCAGTTGTTTCTTTTTTGGGTAGGAGCCGAGAGGCGCCTGCAATCCATGAGCCAAGCCAAAGCTAACAAAATAAGGGTTGACAGCTACATTTGGAAAGCGCTCAAATCATATGCCTCTTGTTCGGCCGTTAACCCTGTAATGTGCATGTTCTCAGTACGCTTCTGTTGCTGGGGCACGTGGTAAGTGACTTGGAGGTCTTTGGTGAACTGCTGAACTCTTCTTCTATCCCACTGAAAGGGTTAACAGATCAATACTGTATTTATAAAGGCACCTCTTTATAAGATGCCGATCTAGTTCACGTAATGATAGAAAATATGTACGGATGTATTTATGACAGAATTATGCATCATTGTGGTGTGATATACATATATTCTATACTGTACTTTCAGCTAATTGCTTTTGGAAATAAATCTTACTTGTTGGACGTTACACGAGCATGTCCCGAGGTCTGTGGGGCTTCAGAGTCGGGATTTTGGGGGCGAGATGAGCTAATGTTTTATCCAACTGGCCCGCAAAGTCCCGCTTCTGGGTGCCGCTAATTTCTTCAAAATGTTGACCTTTCACGGTTCAAAGTTTAGTGTATAGATGTATGGAAATATCAGCGTTCTTGTACGCCGAGTGTGACATGAATTTAATATGCAGGATTTAACCATAAAAATACTACTTAGCAGTTTTGTCCTTTTTGGTTGGTAATTAACCTAAAATACTGCCAGCATTTGTGCTGTGTTGGCATAGATGAATGGTTTTATTTTTTGAATGATGGTGCCAGAACAGTAGCACATTTGGAAATACTTGATTTCAGTTATATAACATATAATCTCTTTATATGTATTATGTAACTTGAACTTGTTTTTTTTTTTTTTTCCTTTTTGAAAAACATTAGGCCTACACTTGTTTTTCAGTGTTACCTTTTGTACAGTCATTGCAACTACAATGTTTTCCTAAAAAGTTGCCTTTTAAAAACTTCAAGATTAGGATGAGCCATTAACTCTGTTATATTCTTTTTCTGTTCAATAAAAAAAACACTGATACGTGACCCCCCATTTTTTTTCTTCATCATCTCCTTATTGGTGGGACAACAGAAATACATGGATGTACCTAGAATTTTTTTTTCCCAGAAGGATAATAATCTCACTGTTGTTCCAGATTACTGAAGTGTTGTACATATTTTTAGCATACCTTGATAAATGAACAATACTAGTATTTTATTTCCATTGCCTACCCCCCCCCCCCCCCACACACACACACACACACATTTTAGCTATCACTAGTTGTCATTGCTGCGGACCATCCATTTGAAGATTCATGTCCTATTAGGATTTGTGCAATGCAGACATTAATGCATTTAATTTGTAGCTGTAATTATATTATACAGTTTTCTAATTGTATGCCTAATCAAATGTAGATTGTTGTTGACAGTTGCAAATGCTGTTGTAGCATCTCATGAGTTAACACTGACTATCAAACCTGACTTACTGTTCAAGGAAAGAATTTTAAAGTACATTTTTGGAGACAAGAAAGACTTGCAAAGGATCAGATTTCGTTGAGCTGTTAGTTGCTGTAACAGAGCAGCTTGTGGGCTTTTTAACACTTGTGTTTGTAAGTGAGAGCACTAATTAATATTGCATCTTTGCATGTGTGCATAACACGACAAGACCGATATGAGGCCTTAACACTTCTAGGCAGCAGCTTAAGATTTTTAGAGGTGAGCTTGCAAAGTCAAGCTTGTGTTTTTTTTTATACTTTCTTCATTCTAATTCTCAGAAATGACTTATTTGAATATAAGTTGCCACTTATGTGATTTTTTTGTTGTTGTTGTGTGTGCATAGGCCCTTGTTCAATTCATTTTTTTTTCTCTTCAGTTTTCGCCTGATATAATTCTTCATTTTCTGGTTGAAATAACTTTTCAGCACCCTGCAATTCAAAAAAGTACCAAAAAATAGATGAAGGAAGTACTGTCAAAGTTATTCTGAGTGTTCTTTTGTTGGCTGGTGGCTTAAAAAGCATTTTATTGATAATGTGTAAAAATATCAGATAGGAGAAAACTTGAATTGAAGAAGGGCCATTATCTCTTTATCATGCATCTTTTTATACATATACTGTACACGATAATTTGAACTTTAGGCCAATTATACCACATAATTTTTGCTTCTATCATAATTTTTTTTATTGAATACAGAGCTTTTTTATGACAAGTTCAAAAACAGTATAATTTTGTGCTTGAGCCTATAAGTGTGTCTGTTTGTGTTGGTTTATATATTAAATAATTTTTCAACATATTAAGTGCATTTCATTTTTGTGCTATCTGGCTGATTACGTATGCTCACAATCTTATGGGTATGAAGTTACAAATCTGTTTAGTGGAAATAAGTGTTTGCATAAAATCAAATAAACTACCTATTTAAAACCATATAGCCACTGAGTTACACTCTAAGATCGCTAGTTTTAACTTGTATCTAAAAATTACAGACAGAGAGGCATTTTATTTAAATTTCGATGAAATGGAAAATTCCTTCGCTTGAACTGTCGAATTTTAGTGCATCACGTTATCCTGGAATCAGTTCCATACTGAAATGTCTGTGAACATGAGTGTTAAGTTTTGTAAGTCACAGTAACATGAATTAATTTTTCTAAACTTGCTTTTGAGTTTTGAATGGGGTAATGGAGACAAAGTACAGTTTAATGTAACTTGTGAGTATGTAAAAGTGTCATTTATGATAAAAGAAAAACATTGTGTGTGTGTCTATGGGCCTGCTTAAGTTTAGTCCATCTATGGAGAAAGATGCCTCCTTCCCATGCGTGCTCTCACTGTAACACAACAATTCTCTGTTCCTCTATATGGTGTTAAAGGGGTACTTCAGCCTAAACAAACATACTGTCATTAAGTTACATTAGTTATGTTAATTAAAATAGATAGGTAATAGAATCTCTTACCCACCCTGTTTTAAAAGAACAGGGAAATGTTTGATTTCATGAGGGCAGCCATCTTTTTGGTTGAAAGGAGGTGACAGGGAGCATGAGACACAGTTCCAACTGTCCTGTGTGCTGATCACCCCTCCCAGTTGCTAGTATGTGAACAACAACATAGGAAATCCCATCATGTTTTGCTCAGCATCAGGGAAAAAAAGCCCGGGCAGTTTTCTTTGATGGGTGGAGCTTAGCTAAAAATGCAGCTAAAAATAATGCTTAGGTAAGAAAAACAAAGTTCTGATGCTGTGAAGCTGTTAAAGAAACACCAAGCCTTTTCCAGTAATGGACTGGGGTGGAGGGAGCTAGTGTGCTAACATGACTACTAATTTTAGACATGCATTTTTTTTTTTTTTTTTTACAATAGAATTGGATGGGGATTGGTAGGATTTTACTGTACCTTTAAATTGGGCATTTATTTCTTGCCAAGTAAGTAGTAACTTGAATTTTGCTTCAAATGTCCAGTCAAGTTGAGAAAAACTGTCTTGGTTACTGTCATACAGCTTATAAGGTTTTATTTTACAAAGCTGGGTAGCTGAGCTAACAGAAATCATCCATCAATATTAGACATGAGCTGAATCTCACAGTTTTTTTTAATAAGCATTAGCAAATAATCTCACATCTATGGGCAACTTCGTATTCTGGACTGATGTCAGGAGGAAAAATGGTTTTGGACAGGAAAGGAAATGTTATCCCCCCCTTCCCCCATAAGCCAGTGCCGGGGCAGTCTGTAGAGTGTAGTGCAAACTGTGCTTCTACCTCCTGCATAGCCATGTACAAATCTGTCACATTTGTGACCCAACACTCTTTGTGAATGGGGCCTAGGTATCTTGAGATGGTTAAACCATAGTTACAATGTAGGCCACGTGCAACTTCCACGTAAAATGCACTGTATGAGAAAGTCCTTCTGATTGCTCTTCACTTTTTCTGGTCCTGGGATGAGACAAGCAACATGATTGCCAAATGGACACTATTTCAACTGTTATTTGTCAACTTGGGCAAAGGCTAAGCAGCTAGTCGCAAAGACCAATTAGATCTTTGATTTTCATTTTCTATCCTGCACTTGAAAGGTATTTGTTATGAAGTGGCTGCTGTAGGAAACGTCTCCTCAGCACTGCTACGACTTTTCAGGCTGGATATTGTCCTGTTTATGACTGCTGAAACTCTTAGGAGATTTATGTAGGCTGAAGAGTGGCCTGATGGGTAAGAGAACTATAATGTGCTCTTGTCTGTAGAAATAAAATACGGCAGCTTCATACTTTATGCTTTCTTTTTCCTTTTGCATGTGGAATCAAGTTTATAGGATTCTAAAATGTCTATGGCTCTAATTGTTCAGATATATTGTTCAACATGGCTGCCTGTCACTGCTATTTATATGCTCTGAGAATTCCTGCTTGCACACTTCAACTCCATAGCATGCTAACAGTGTTTCACTTAGATAATCCACTAAATTGCACTGCGGGTGTGGAATTTACTTAGACCTGGCAAGAGTTTACATACAGGTAGTCCCCGACTTACGAACGCCTGACTTACGAACGACCCGCCGGCATGGATTCTCTGTTCCCACAGGAACAAGGCAAAAAAACACCTTCAAATTGGACTTGTAGTTTTTGAGAAAATCCATTTAAAAAAAATCTAAGAAAAAATGGCCTTTAAACTTTTATAAACAGGTACAAGGGGCAGAGGTGACACAGATGGGGACACTAGAGGCACGGGGGGGGGCACAGAGGAGGTACAGGGGACAGAGATGGCACAATGTTCCAACTTAAGAACGGATTCGGGTTACGAACGAACCTACAGTCCCTATCTCGTTCGTTAACCAGGGACTACCTGTACTTCCCCAATATCATTATTATCTAACAATTTGGTGTTGCGAGGACCTTCAAATAAATATATACTTGCTGTTGGGATGGAATTCTGTGGACATGAGGAAAGAACTGGAAATCATTCAGCAGGCCGAAGACTGATTAACAGTACTTTGTCCAGAAGTAAAGTGCTCTGATATACAAACTCTGTATGTATATATATATATAATATACTAAGCCCCCATGCACTTATCATAACTTATTTTAATAAATGTAAAGTGGCCCAGTGTGCAGAGGGGTAATTGCAAATCCTGAAACCCCATAGCATAATTTTGATTGGTCCATCAGTTCTTCACACTTTGATAGTATTAGTATCGATATCCTCCCATTTTGTTACCCAAAGACATGACTGGACATGTCGGTGTACAGTCACAACGTTCAGTACATGCAGTACTTGCTTTGACACTGAGGTTGTTACTCCTTGTTGAGGGTCTGCACCTGCTTATACTTTCCTGATTTTCCTATCCTCCCCTTCTCCCCCCCCCCCCCCCCCCCGATGCAGGCATTTTACACTCACGTCCTGAGCACTTTCTCTTGGTTTAAAGAAGACCCAGACTCTTGAACAGCACACTATGAAAAGTCTATTTTTTACATATAAATGATGAAGAAATGCACTGCTCTGTGTTCTGTGTTTGTTTAGCCATATCAAAATGTCTACATAGTTCTTATCAGTAGCTGTGAATAGACTGCAGGAGCTCTGCTTGGACAGTTCTCCCCATACAGGGTTGTGGAGTCCTTACCAAAATCATCCTATTTTGACTCCTCAGTTTATGAAACTACTGACTCCGACTCCAGGTACCCAAAATTGCTCCAACTCCATGACTCCCAACTCCACAGCCCTTGCAGGGCTATGGTGTGGGTACAAAAAATCATCCAACTCCAACCGACTCAGACTCCAGGTACCCAAAAATTACTCCTACGCCTCGACTCCGAGTCCACAGCCCTTGTAACACCGATGCTTAACCCTTTCAGTGCTTCCTGCAAAGTGAAACCAATCTAAAACTTCCTTTAAGATTTCCATAATTTGAATGAAGATTTTTTTTTCCATAAAGATGAACGTGCTGTGGCTAATATTCTCAGTTTAGTTCCACTGTATGTACAAGTACCTTGTAGTTTCAGGTTGGAGAAGTTGAAAAAAGAGTGGGAAGGGAATTAGAGAAAAGTAGATATTTAAGGACACTTGGGTCCCCACATGTCCTGTGCTCCACAGCAGCTGCTACTGCTATGCTGTGCCTACAGTAATTGTTTAATTTCAGCACAGAGAAAATTTTAGTGTAACTCCACAATTTTTAGGACAGAGAGTCTGACAGGTTTTCACGGTGTTCTGTGTATATACAGTGGGTTGCAAAAGTATTCGGCCTCCTTGAAGTTTTCCACATTTTGTCATATTACTGCCACAAACATGAATCAATTTTATTGGAATTCCACGTGAAAGACCAATACAAAGTGGTGTACACAGGAGAAGTGGAACGAAAATCATACATGATTCCAAACATTTTTTACAAATAAATAACTGCAAAGTGGTGTGTGTATAATTATTCAGCCCCCTTTGATCTGAGTGCAGTCAGTTGCCTATAGATATTGCCTGATGAGTGCTAATGACTAAATAGAGTGCACCTGTGTGTAATCTAATGTCAGTACTAATACAGCTGCTCTGTGAGGGCCTCAGAGGTTGTCTAAGAGAATATTGGGAGCAACAACACCATGAAGTCCAAAGAACACCCAAGACAGGTCAGGGATCAAGTTATTGAGAAATTTAAAGCAGGCTTAGGCTACAAAAAGATTTCCAAAGCCTTGAAAATCCCACAGAGCACTGTTCAAGCGATCATTCAGAAATGGAAGGAGTATGGTACAACTGTAAACCTACCAAGACAAGGCCATCCACCTAAACTCTCAGGCCGAACAAGGAGAGCACTGATCAGAAATGCAGTCAAGAGGCCCAAGGTGACTCTGGATGAGCTGCAGAGATCTACAGCTCAGGTGGGAGACTCTGTCCATAGGACAACTATTAGTCATGCACTGTACAAAGTTGGCCTTTATGGAAGAGTGGCAAGAAGAAAGGCATTGTTAACAGAAAAGCATAAGAAGTCCCGTTTGCAGTTTGCCACAAGCCATGTGGGGGACACAGCAACCATGTGGAAGAAGGTGCTCTGGTCAGATGAGACCAAAATGGAACTTTTTGGCCAAAATGCAAAACGCTATGTGTGGCGGAAAACTAACACTGCACATCACTCTGAACACACCATCCCCACTGTCAAAAATGGTGGTGGCAGCATCATGCTCGGGTGGTGCATCTCTTCAGCAGGGACAGGGAAGCTGGTCAGAGTTGATGGGAAGATGGATGGAGCCAAATACAGGGCAAACTTGGAAGAAAACCTCTTGGAGACTGCAAAAGACTTGAGACTGGGGCGGAGGTTCACCTTCCAGCAGGACAATGACTCTAAACATAAAGCCAGGGCAACAATGGAATGGTATAAAACAAAACTATGTGTTAGAATGGCCCAGTCAAAGTCCAGATCTAAATCCAATCGAGAATCTGTGGCAAGATCTGAAAACTGCTGTTCACAAACGCTGTCCATCTAATCTGACTGAGCTGGAGCTGTTTTGCAAAGAAGAATGGGCAAGGATTTCAGTCTCTAGATGCGCAAAGCTGGTAGAGACATAACCTAAAAGACTGGCAGCTGTAATTGCAGCAAAAGGTGGCTCTACAAAGTATTGACTCAGGGGGCCGAATAATTACGCACACCCCACTTTGCAGTTATTTATTTGTAAAAAATGTTTGGAATCATGTACGGTTTTCGTTCCACTTCTCCTGTGTACACCACTTTGTATTGGTCTTTCACGTGGAATTCCAATAAAATTGATGCATGTTTGTGGCAGTAATGTGACAAAATGTGGAAAACTTCAAGGGGGCCGAATACTTTTGCAACCCACTGTATGTGTGTGTGTGTATGTATGCATGTATGTATGTATGTATGTATGTATATACATATATATATATATATCTCAATTTTAATACTAAAGTAATGTAAATGTTTCATGTTGCTGATTCCAGCTAATCACCAGTTTTAGTGCTGTAGCCCTGCTGAGGCCCTCAGTGGTTGTGTAACCTATTGCTAGTCTTGAATGTGGTCATGTGATGTGGTAAATCCTGAAACCTAGAGTTATTGGAATTTGCGTATTACCCTGCCCTGTCCCTGTCACCTTTCTATCCTTTCCTACATTGTTTCCATATTCACATTTTAAGTAATTGCTTAAATTCTGGCCAGACAGAAAAAAGACATCCAAATTGCATAACATGTAATTAACACTTCATTTACCAGATTACACAAAATGTGGATCCAACAGCACAAAGAAAGTATACGGTCGCATATTGATAATTATATTAATAATGTCTTGTATTGCTCAGAGTTTAACAGATTTTGGGCATGAGTGAAATGAAGGACATACCTAAAAGTGCGTGACCTAAGGTCACATGCTGCAAGTGTTAATATACCACACTTACCTTACCCATATAATATGCCTCATATATTAGTGGGCTATGATGTCACACCTGCTCCTAAGGGAAAAACATTTCTATGCCTCCTCCCCATTTACCCAAGACCCCAAGGCCCATATACATATACAATACTTTTTATCGTGAATTACCTCCTAGGAGATAATGTTCATCTTCTCTTTAAAATAACTTTTGTTCACAGCTGCCCCACATGCTGAATGGCACAGAGAGACACGTGAAAGTATTTTATATGTACAGCATGTGTCACAGCACAGTTAACAGTCTCCTTGGTCTCTGGTCTGCTCCTCTCATATCCCCCCCCCCCCCCCCCCCCGCAACATGCTGTAAGATACACACTGAGGTCCATATGCAATTAATTTTTTCTCCTGCGTTTTCTCTAAGTGATATTTTTACACCTTACCAATAAAGTCACTGTTAAGCCACCAGCAAGGAGGAAAATACTCAAAGTAATTTTAACAGTACTTTTTCACCTACTTTTGGTACTTTTTCCATTACAAAGTACTGAAAAGTTGTTTTAAAAAGAAGTTGAAAAATGATCTCCTAGGAGAAAACTCAGGAGAAAAAGTTAATTGCATATGGGCCGTGGATATCTGGCTGGAGAGTTATTGGGGTTGGGTTGGGTTGGGTAGGCACTATGATGGTTACAGCCCTAAACATAGTGATCCTCCTGGTGGTGAGAATTACCGCAGCTGCAGTAGTACTGCATGTATCACGACTGCTGTCACTAGGGAGATGTGATTTTAGCATAGACTGCACTTGATTACACTCCCTAATCCTACTGTAGGTTTGTTCTTAACCTGAATCTGTTCTTAAGTATTTTGGAAGCGAGAGAAAAAAGACACAGGGACACCGATATCATATAGTATCGTCTGATTTGATGAAATAGGATGTATTATTGTGTGTATATATACTCACAAATATGGGTTGCAAGCCAGGCAACCACTGTTGTGGGCATGTGAGGAAGTACTGTCCTCACTTGACCTTTACCGGCGGTTGGTATAATGGTCGCAGCTCCAAAATTAAAAATGGCCTTTTACTCGATTGAGAACAAAGACTAAGTGAGCTCCTCTTAGGGAGGGCACTATTAGTGCTGGAAGGAGGTAGGAGGCGCCCAAGGTATCAGTACTCTCAATAAATATAGGTAAGCAATTCTTATCTTAATGCGGTCTAGCTTCAAGAATGAGGTTTTTTTTTCGTTAAAAATAACAGATTTTTATTATGCATATGTTCTTAAGTCGGAACATTGTGCCATCTCTGTCCCCTGTACCGCCTCTGTGCCTCCAGTGTCCGCCGTGGTGTCACTTGTACCTGTTTATACAAGTTTAAAAGCCATTTTTTCTTTGAATTTTTTTAAAATCGATTTTCTCAATCACTACAAGTCCAATTTGAATTTTTTTTTGTACTTGTTCCCATGGAAACACAGAATTCATGCCGTTCGTATCATTCATCCATAAGTCGGGCGTTTGTAAGGCGGGGACTACGTGTATATATTACAAGGATTTTAGCTAAGGTTAATGTAGCTTTTTTGTGCTTCTTTGCTAATACTGTACTTGGATACACCTTGCCTATGGGAAATTTGAGAGTGAATATGGAGTGTCTTTACTGAAGTTAAAATATCATGTTCAGTCCTGGAATAAGTGATTTCACAGCACCTTTAAATTGCTGTAAAGTGTTCATATGCTGTACTCGTATAGGACCAATGATGAAGTCGTAGGGACAGATTTATGTGGACTCACTGGGAATGTGCATAGGATAGTCCATTCAAATTACATTCTTTCATTCAAAAAACGCTTGTACAAAATCCTTCCTTCATTATAAGTTCAGTGGGAAACTCCCTGTGAGTCAGCAGTTAGGATAAAGCAGGGATCCGGTTAAAAGAACAGCGGTGTAAAGATCAATGGTAATCTTTATGCAAAAGAAGCAAAACTTGCCATGGTTGCAAAGAAAAGGCTAAATATTTTAGGAGTTTTAGGAAATAATGACTGGCTGTAAATCACCCCTCCTAAACGTATATGATTATCTTGTGGGCATGATTCCTACAAAACTATACTCTGTCTTATTCCTTGGGTCAGCCATTCCAAACAGGCCTTCCCTTGCATATGGGGAGAGGAGTAATAGAGCATCATTTATAATCATGCTTCTCTTGCATGGCCTCCCTCCCTTTTATGGAATAAACTGTCAGAAAAAAAGAGTGTCAGATGCAGGTAAGGCTATTTTCAGAGTTTGCTGCAAGCAAGTTTACAGCTCCCATGACAAAGAAAGACAATACAGTCTACAGCCCTGGCCAGCTCAGTTAGATGACATTGGGCATTAGTGAAACCATGTTTTTTGGGTACGTAGCACTTGGTAAAAAAAAAAAAATGAGCGAAAGGACAAACTTGACAATTATTTGCATTTTGTACGCATTTTTATGTATGTCGGCCACCATAGACTGCTGGCACCTGCTAGCAGTCTATGGCAGCCTTTCTCAACCTTTCTACCCTGGAGGAACCCTGCAAATAACTTTTGGATCGCAAGGAACCCCTGCAAACAATGTTTTGATCTTGAGGAACCCCTGCAATTATTTTGCAGGAGGCATAGTCTTTAAAAGTATGTGTGGCTGTTTATTTCACTACCCCCTATTACACTGCCCCTCATTATACTGTCTTCTGACCCCCCAAATTAGTGCTTATTGTTACAGTACCACCTATTATAGTGTGCTCTATATACTTCCACCACGATGGGGGAAAATGCCAAGGAACCCCTGCAGAGTACTCAAGAAACCCTGGGGTTCCAGGGAACCCTGGTTGAGAAAGCCTGGTCTATGGTAATCATACGCATGTTAGGATTTTTTTTTTATTTTTTTTTTTTTGCGGCAGTGAATCCATTTTTTTTTAAATGTGAATGTATTGCGGCCCGAAAAATTGCACACTTACAAATGTACGTGTCGCCATTAAAAAGCATTACATTTTATATTGCATTGAGCAAAATCACACACTTTTAAACAAGTGTGGCCTCAGCCTGAAAGCTTTAAAAACCAAATCAATGATTATTTTGTAAAGTCTACTTGCAAATATTTTTATTAAATACTCGCTGAAGATCTGGAGTTGCCTGGGCATGTATTTGGTTGTTGTTGGCTCAGACCACTTTTTATAACCTTGACACACAGTCAGTCAGTGACCAAGCTTGTGAGCTTTGGGGTCCTTGGCATCAATAATGTGAGAATGGAAACAGTTTAACCTCTTGAGCACCGCCATATTAACCCCCCCCCCCCCCCCTAGTGACCAGGCCATTTTTTTTCAAAATAGGCCACTGTAGCTTTTAGGGCGCACTGCAGGGCTGCACAACTCAGCACACGAGTGATTTTCCCCACCCCCATTTTCTTCCCACCAACATAGCTTTCTGTTGGTGGGCTATGATTGCTCCCAGGATGTACATTTTTTTAAAAATAAATATTTTTTTATTTTTTTATTAAATAATACAATGTTTTTCTTATTTTTACACAGGTCCCTCCCTCTGCCTGTGACACCGGATTTCTCCTGTCTCCGCCAGGGGGACAGTCGTGTCACACGGCTGTCCCCAGTACAGCGCTGCCTTAGATCGCAGCACTGTACAGTGTTATTAGACAGCGGTTTCACCGCTCCGTCATTCAAGCGGGGATGCGCCCACATCAGCACGTGTGATCCCCTGCCCTGCATTCTCCGCCCCTAGCACTATTGGCGTGGAGTGGTCCTGGGGCTGCTGCGCTGCTCATGCCAATTGGCGTTGAGCAGTCATTAGGCAGTTAAATTTTCCCACTAAAATCAATCAAACAATTTTCAAAATTGTTTGATTGATTTTAGTGGGAAAAGGCAGGCAGAGGGAGGGACCTGTGTAAAAATAAGAAAAAAATTGTATTATTTAATTAAAAAACAACAACAAATATTTATTTTAAAAAAATTTACTTCCTGGGAGCAATCATAGCCCACCAACAGAAAGCTATGTTGGTGGGAAGAAAAGGGGGGTGGGGGAAATCACTTGTGTGCCAAGTTGTGCAGCCCTGCAGTGCGCCCTAAAAGCTGCAGTGGCCTATTTTGTAAAAAATGGCCTGGTCACTGGGGGGTGTTTAAAACGGCGGTCCTCAAGAGGTTAAACTGTTTCCATTCTCACATTTTTGGTGCCAAGGACCCCAAAGACCCCACAGCTCACAAGCTTGGTCATTGACTGACTGTGTGTCAATGTTATAAAAAGTGGGCTGAGCCAACAAAATTTTGATTGGCTGTTTTTGGCTTCACCCCCTTGTCCGAAATTTGAACCCCAGTCAACCAATGATCGCCTGTACCAGGTTTGAGGCCTCTGCCATTAACAGTATAAGAATGGCAGCAATTTAAATATTCCTCTTGAAAAGCAATAGGTGCATTTTGATCGGCTGTTGTAGGCTCCACCCACTTTCCTGAATATTAATCACAGTCACCCAATGATCAACTGTGCCAAGTTTGAGAACCCTGCAATGAACTGTGTAAGAATGGCTGCAGTTTATATTTTCCCATGTAAAATTAATGGTTGAAATTTGATTAGCTGTTTTATGTTCCATCCACTTTCCCTGAATTTTTGAACTTGGCCATTAAGTGACCAACGGTGCCATGTTTGGGGACTCTGGCTATATTACTGTAAGAATGGCAGCCTTTTAAATTTTCCCATTGATGTCAATGGGTGTAATCTGATTGGCTGTTTGTGGATCCGCCCAGGTGTGCGTTGTGATGAAGGGGGTGAAGACCCTGAGAACATGTTTCCAGGTAGTAAGGAATCTGTACAGCAAGTTTCATTGAAATCGGTGAAGGTGTTTTTGAGTGATGCCAGCCCATACACACACACAAATACGTCCGATTTTATATATACAGTGGGATGCAAAACTTTGGGCAACGTTGTTAATCATCATGATTTTCCTGTATAAATCGTTGGTTGTTATGATAAAAAATGTCAGTTAAATATATCATATAGGAGATACACACAGTGATATTTGAGAAGTGAAATGAAGTTTATTGGATTTACAGAAAGTGTGCAATAATTGTTTAAACAAAATTAGGCAGGTGCCTAAATTTGGGCACCACAAAAAAGAAATGAAATCAGTTCTTAGTAGATCCTCCTTTTGCAGAAATAATGGGCTCTAAATACTTCCTGTAAGTTCCAATAAGAGTCTGGATTCTGATTGTAGGTATTTTGGACCATTCCTCTTTACAAAACATCTCTAGTTCATTCAGGTTGGATGGCTTCCAAGCATGGACAGCTCTTTTTAACTCACACCACAGATTTTAAATTATATTCAGGCCTGGGGACTGAGATGGCCATTCCAGAACATTGTACTTGTTCCTCTGCATGAATGCCTTTGTGGATTTTGAGCAGTGTTCAGGGTTGTTGTCTTGTTGAAAGATCCAGCCCCAGCGCAGCTACAGCTTTGTCACTGATTCCTGGACATTGGTCTCCAGAATCTGCTGATACTGAGTGGAATCCATGCGTCCCTCAACTTTGACATTCCCAGTCCCTGCACTGGCCACACAGCCCGACAGCATGACAGAAGCACCACCATATTTTACAGTAGGTAGCAAGTGTTTTTCTTGAAATGCTGTGTTGTTTTTCCTCCATGCATGACGCCCCTTGCTATGCCAAAATACCTCAATTTTAGTTTCATCAGTCCACAGCACCTTATTCCAAAATGAAGCTGGCTTGTCCAAATGTGCTCTAGCATACCTCAAACGGATGTGTTTGTGCTGTGGGCGAAGAAAAGGCATCCTCTGCATACAGCATCTCCTTGTGTAAAGTGTGCCGAATGGCTGAACGATGCACAGTGACTCCATCTGCAGCAAGGTGATATTGTAGGTCTTTGGTGCTGATCTGTGGGTTGACTCTGACCGTTCTCACCATTCGTACGATTCTGTTTATCCAAGATTTTTCTTGGTCTGCCACTTAGAGCCTTAAAGAGGAACTGTCGCGGAAATCTTAAACTTTAAAGCACATACATATAAGAAGTACGTTTCTTCTTGAGTAAAATGAGCCATAAATTACTTTTCTCCTATGTTGCTGTCACTTACAGTAAGTAGTAGAAATCTGACATTACCGACTTTGGACTAGCCCATCTTCTCATAGGGGGGTTCTCAGGGTTTTCTTTATTTTTAAAAGCACTTAATGAATGGCTGTTGCTCCGTCCAACTGCAAAAATAGTGTGCAGTGAGCAGGGAGGCTGGCCGGGATCTTTGTATTAATCACTTTCAGGGAATGTCTTTATAAAGAAAAAAGGCCATGCTGAGAATCTCCCATGAAGAGATGGACTAGCCCAAAACCTGTCGGTAATGTCAGATTTCAACTACCTACTGTAAGTGACAGCGACATAGGAGAAAAGTAATTTATGCCTTATTTTACTTCAGAAGAAATGTACTTCTTATTTGTATTTTGTTTTAAATTTTAAGATTTTCGTGACAGTTCCTCTTTAACCACTTGAGGGAAACAGTGCTAAAACCCCCCTAAAGACCAGGCGTGTCACACGGCCGTGTCACACGGCTGTCCCTAGTACAGCGCTGCTGCTGATCGCAGCACTGTACCATGTAAATAGACGCTGATCACGCCGTCTAACAGTCTCCCGAGCGGCAATAGCCGCTCGGAGACTGAAGAGGGGGCGGATCTCCGCCCCCCGAGAAGGAGATGTGCACGCACCTTGCGGCTCCTGGACCTGACGTCAATTGGCGTTAGGCGGTCCTGGGGCTGCCGCCGCGGCCACGCCCATTGGCGTGGATCGGTCTTAGAGTAGTTAACTTGAACTGAGCCTGTGGTCTTCCATTTCCTCAATATGGTCCTAACTGTGGAAACAGACAGCTGAAATCTCTCAGAAAACTTTCTGTATGCTTCCCCTAAACCATGATGGTGAACAATCTTTGTCTTCAGGTCATTTGAGAGTTGTTTTGAGACCCACATGTTGCTACTCTTCAGAGAAATGTAACCACTTCAGCCTACATGGTTGAGAATTTTTTACATCTGAGCAACTTTCACCTCCCATTCATTTGCCAATAACTTTATCACTACTCATCACAATGAATTGATCTATATCTTGTTATCGTGTCCCTATCACAATGTATGGCGACAATATTTTATTTGGAAATAAAGGTGCATTTTTTTCAATTTGCGTCCATCACTATTTAGAAGCCCATAATTTAATAAATCATATTGATATACTCCTTTGACATGAATATTTAAAAAGTTTAGACCCTTAGGTAACTATTTATTTATTTTTTTATTGTAATTTATTTTATTTTGTATTAAAACTTGTATGTGGGTATTTTTTGGTATGGGAGGTAAACGGGGGATTGTAAATGTTTCAAAATGTATTTATTCAATGTTAAGTGTTTTTTGGTGTAGTTTGCTATTTGGCCACAAGATGGCCACAGTCAAAAAGTCCTGGGAGTGATCGATCTCGCTCCCAGGAAGAAGAAAGAAGCAGGGGAACTTTTTGATCTCAGAAAAGCCGCAGCGTCTGAAGAGACGCTGTCGGCTTTTCTCCGGGGGGATCCGATCAGTGAAAGATCGCTGGGATAACGGCCCCCAGCGGGAGCGCGCATGGGAAGGCCCGCGGGAGCGCGCGCGACCCACGGGAGTGCTCGCAGCCTAACTGGATGAAAAATTTCGTCCAGTTAGGCTGAAGTGGTTAAAAGAGGAGGGAAACTTACAATTGACCCCCTTAAATACTCTTTCTTATAATTGGATTCACCTGTGTATGTAAGTCAGGGGTCACTGAGCTTGCCAAGCCAATTTGAGTTCCAATAATTAGTTCTAAAGGATTTGGAATCAATAAAATGACAACAGTGCCCAAATGTATGCAGCTGCCAAATTGTATTTAAACAATTATTGCGCACTTTCTGTAAATCCAATAAACTTAATTTCACTTCTCAAATATCACTGTATGTGTCTACTATATGATATATTTAACTGACATTTTCTATCGTAACAACCAACGATTTATGCAGGAAAATCATGACGATTAACAACATTGCCCAAACTTTCGCATCCCACTGTAGATTTACACATTTTGACTGGACCAGTAATATAAAATTAATGTATTTACTTTTACCTCACTTTTACCTCAGGCCACGTTCACAGGGATGTTGTGTTCTCTGTATAACAAAGTTGTATTACATAAAAGTTGATTGGCACGTTATTCCCTGGTTGAACTTGATGGATGAATGTCTTTTTTCAACCCAAATAATTATGTAACTATGTAACGTCAGGCCATGTTGCGTTTCCTACAGTGAAGCACATTGTCAATGAAAAGTATGCTTTACTGCACCTTCTAATGTGCATGTTTGGCCATACCGTTACCATTCCGCATTGTTCCCACCACACTGAATGTCGCTGTAGGTGTAGTTACAAAGCAGAATCCCCCCCCTCTCATATACCTTTGGGCTAACCGAGTGTGGGTTTGTGCTCTTTTTTCCCTCACCCTCCTTCAGCTTTGGCTCACCCTTTCTATTGCACAGGGTTTATATATGACTTGCTCCCCATCACTTGCTATCTTTTTCCTATTAGTGGTGCTGTAAGTCACTTACCTCAGTTGCCACTTATGGAAAGTGGACTTACTAACCTCAGACGAGATGAGAAGAGAATTATTTTATGACATTTTTATATAGTACAGGATAGTTTCTGATCCAAAATAGGTGGGGGGAGCCTGTATGAAATATAGCAGAGCAGCAGCTACAGAGTTAGTGTGGACGACCATAGGATACTGCTAACATACACATTTCCAATGACATAGCAAGTGGACTCCCTTACCTTTTAAAACACAAACAAGAAAACTGCAGTTATTTTGGGCTCTGGTGTAGTCACTGATGGATCTGGGCCCCTTTAGCCATCTTTCTCTTTTCAAGCTTATTACAAGCCTTAGACCAGCATATGTTATGTTATGTTATGTAGAGCACGCATTTATTGGCATTTTTGTGGACACTGTGTGCATACTTTGGCGTTACAAGAAGCACATTTTCACAAGTGTGAACGAGCCCATTCGCATGCAGGAACATTTTTAAAACCCGTACAAGAGGAGTGCGGACTATTGGTTGTATGGTAACATTGGATTGGCTTCCATTCCAGCACATTCTGTCATAGGTCACAGCACAGTGGAGGGGTTGAGCGGGTTTCTTTCTACATATCTGAAGTTGAGCCAGGGGTGTAACAATAGCCCCCTGGGAGGGGACCCTAGGGGCACTCACTCCAGTACGTACTTTACCTCCTTCTAGAAGCAGGACAGGACCTCTTCACTCCTTCTTCAGTGTATAAGCACATGACATGCAGGGACATTGGACATTGATTGGCTGTAAAGTGCTTGTATACTGAAGAGCAGTAAAGCGAACCTGTCCCGCCACTGGAAGGAAGTAATGCATATCTTTCTGCAGCTGCTGCTCTGCATTATGTACAGGAGTGGGCCCCCTACCCCTGGGGGCCCTCCCTGCAATGGGGCGGTGGTCTCTATCACAATGTAGTTACGTCCCCAAGTTCAGCTTTAAAATTGGCACAGATACTATATGAGAGATCAAGTTCATAGGCTGTCTTTACTTTCTTACTTGGTTAAATGAAAACACATTTTGCTGCTGAAATGTTTTCCACATCTTTGTCTTGGGTCATGTTACATCTTATCTCACTCTATATTAGAAGATTATGCAATATCTTACAGCTTACACGGACAGTACTCAGATCAACACGTTTAACCACTCCAGAGAGGTTAAAGCAGTGGGCAGATGGCCATTTCTCACAGCTTGAAGACAATTCAGAGAACAAAAAGGCAAATTCTGTATGGCGTACTTGTGCTGTTTTCTCTGATTTCATGTACTTTAATTAAACTTGTGTAAGATTATGACTTGATCTACAAAAAATTCTGCACGCTGGCCAGTCTGAAAATAGTGTTGACCTCAGATCCGTACAAGGAAAGCTTGTTACAAAAAAAACCTGCTGTAGAATAAGTTTTCGCTTGTCTAAAAGAAATAGTCTGTTAGTATGAAACATTTCTAAATTTCATTTATAATGGGGCCTTTAATGGTACAATTTTTTTTTTTTTATTTGATCATTTTGTTTGATTATTCCGTTAGATCGAATATAAAGATTTTTTTCAACATGTTCGATCAGATTTTTATTGAAAAAACGGGATAATCGTTCATTTTTCCTAATAAAAAAAGGATTATTTTCAACTTTCATTCAATTCAATAATTTCTGTTGAGTAAACAGGAAAATGTAACGTTTTTATTGTACCGTGAAAGGGCACCATTAGGGTTTGATTTTCAGCTTTTGACAGTTGTATAGGGTGACAAAATCACAATGTTTTCCATCCCGTTGCCATGAAGAATTAGCCGGGTGATGCAGGACAGGAAAATACACGGGGTGTCGCTTTCATAGGTGCAAAGCCCAGGGCGCCAGAGCTGTCTCCCCCAATTGATAGTGCTCCCTTGGTACCCTTGCAGGGTATCAGGATGCTCCTCTGACATATGATTGCTGGGTGCTGCTTTGTGCACATTTTATTCACACACAGAGAAACCCGCACACACACAGACTTTACACATAGACAGACGCGCGCGCGCACACACACATACACACACTCACACTCACACAGACAGAGACAGACACGCAAACAAAAAGACACACAGACAAACACACACCTCAGACAAGAGAAGCACACCTCTGGTATGGCAGCAGCATGGGGAGAGGAGGCGGGGCCACATAGGAAAGCAATAAATAATAATTAATAGGTGGGATGCACACACTCGCAGCTCTCCAGTCCATGTGTCAACAACAGATTGAGAGTGTTTGAGAGAGATCTCCAATGTACCATTGAACAGCGCTGCTGCACCCTAGAGTTTGCTGCCTAAATGACATGATTCAGGTTTGCATGATAGTAAATCAGGCAGCAAACTCTAGGGGGCAGCAGCGCTGTACACTGGTACAGGAGACAATGTTTCTCGCACTCTCTCCCGATCTGCTGCTAGCAAGCAGGACCAGAGAGTTGTGAGTGTGTGATCCCACTTTTTAATTATTATTCACTTCTCTGTTGGCTGGCCCCACATCCTCTGTATGTGCTGCCCTGATAAGAGAGCCATGACAGCCGGGCACTCACCAGAATTAGCTGGGTGGAGCAACCAGCTAATAGGGCTTGGGGAGAACACTGTTGCACCAAGCTAACATTGCTCATTTGTATTTTACCTGGGGAGTATTATGACACTGATTTACACAGTGGCCAAGTGATGATTTATCAACAAGTAAGCAGCTGGGAAAACCAGGCACTCACGTGAATGTGGTCTAAGGGCTGCATGGCACCTGCATTGCGCTTCATTGCAGCACTTCTCCCTTCAACTATGCTGAGTGGAAAAGCTCTGCATTGTGCTCAAAATGCATGCAGTCTAGTGTTCTGACAATCCATCAATGCACCCAGGCAGTGCTGTCTAAGGCCTCTTTGAGGCAGGCAGCTGACAGTCAGTTGTCAGCTGCTTTGGCATTGGACAGGCAGCCTTCCCATGGAATCACATCTGAGCATAGCAGCAGCAATGCTCAGACGGGGCATCCGTCGTGGTTGTCTGCCACTCAGTGGTGTAGCTAAGGAGCTCTGGGCCCTGGTGCAAGTTTTACAATGGGCCCCCCCCCAAGCACTCTATACATAACAATTGATACGGCGCACCAAAACCTGCCCATGGCAACTACAGTGTCAGAGGTGCAAGAAGGGGATGGGGAACAGTTTGTTAATGATTACCACTATTCAAAGTATCTATAGAAGTGATTATTATGAGCACAGGACCAATAGAGAGCTAATACTGTAGTTGAGGGAGAGCCCTTCGGGGCCCCTCTGGCCCAAGGGCCCTGATGCGGTCGCTACCTCTGCACCCCTATTGCTACGCCCCTGCTGCCACTGGGATATTGCCACCATGCATCAAACTCATGTAGTGTTACAACCGCTATCATTCGGCTGTATCGAATGGTGCATGTTGGCAACAGATGAGACGCTGAACTACTGTCAGTCTGAAAGAGCCCTTAGCAAACTGTCATCTTTACAAAAAAATAGTGTGTGTGTAGCTAGATACTTTTGCTAAATGCTCCTTTTGATCATTGAAGGAAAAGCCCCTCACCAGTACCCATATAACTCCCTTGAATTGCCCCTTAGTCACTCACTGAAACAATGAACAATATAATTAACTTTTCAAACCTTTCATTTTGAATTGTGAAAAAACAAAACAGATCAGCATGTGACATCATGGCCTCACAGTAGAAGTGTATATCTATAATTTTTCGCCACTAACCCTAGTCAGCTTGTTCAAACAATTTCTGAGGAACAAGCTGGATAGCGTATTGGTAAGGCTGTTGCCTTTGATGTCCTTCACAAGGGTTTGAATTCCAGCTCAAGCCAGAATGTAAAACAATTAGTAGTGTTTGGACTGCCATTTTTAAAACATTATTGGCTGCAATAAAAGTCTATGGGCTGCGTACCACTACTTTTATTTGTTGAGCTAAGCTGGACAATGAGATAATTTCTGGCTTTTATGCAGATTTAATGCAAATAGTACAGTATGTGGCTTGGAACTGAGCTAATCAAGCACACTTGCTGCTTGTTTTTCAAGCTGCATGCAAGTTTGATCATCTCTACTGTTGAGGGGAAAGAGGCGCCAGTGAAGATAAAATACGGTAAAAACAAATAAAACTGAAAAAATGTGAGGTGGCTTACCTCAAAGAAGACCAATTCATATAAAAGATGAATCTTAAATTTATTATAAAGCATGGCAACGCATTTTAGCCGCATATAGAGCGATCTGTATGCGGCTAACGGCACTGATTGGCACTTTTATTTGGCCTGAGGAAGTGGATGAGGTCTTCAAAATGCATTGCCTGTGCTTTTATAATAAATCTAAAATTCATCCTATATATGAATTGGTCTTCTTTGAGTTAAGCCACTTCACATTTTTTCAGTTTTATTTGTTTTTAACGTATTTTATCTTCACTGGTTGCCTCTTTTCCTTTGTTCTGTGCTTTCACCACCCCTTTTGGGAGGGGTGTCATTTACACCTGACTCTTGGTGGTGCAATCACCTCAAAGGTTATCAGTGTGTGTGCTTTTTACAAGAGTGCGATCCTCTCCAGGTCACCTGGAAACCCGAGTGGAGTCGGGGTTATACGTCTCCACCTGCCTACTGTGGTCAGTTGGCCTTCTGCAACCCACCTCCCAGCCATGAACACCGTTTGGGTGCAGATGCAGCCAGCCAAATAGCAGCATTTGTAACATCACACGTGTCATCGCTTGAAACATCAGAGCACAGCCACACTCAGTTGTGACATGGGGGACCACCTCTTCACTGCCAGTACACTGAGCTAGCAAGTGCTCAGCCAGTGAACTGGAGCAGCTTACAGCCTTCAGCCTCTCATGTGAAAGAGGGCTAATGGTGGCAGCTGACAGTTCACTACTCCTCTAACCCTTCCAATCCTATGTCCAAACTATTTCCAACATAGGCATCGTTCAGTTCCAATGGCTGGTGCCCATGCAGAAGAGGGCGGAGCTAAAGTGAGCAAGCTGGTGCCGGTCATGCTCCCCACTGATGCAGTTTCGCCTTCTCACACTAGTACAAGGAGCTAAAGACCCTACTGGATCCCTGCCAATCAGCACTCTTTTTCCCGCCCCACACATACACAGCGGGGAAAAAAGTAAGTGGGGGGGGGGGGCCTCTGGGTGATCACAAATAAATAAATGGGAATATAAAAAGAAATGGAGTTATGGTTTACCAATAGGTTACAATATGACAACCTAAGAATTTTTACCACCATACATAATCAAGTTACCATTTTTTTCATTTTGATCAGATTTTCTTTAATGACGGATAAAGAAGCGGCGAGCTGTCTGTCACTTTATTAATAGGTTCTATAGTATGAAGGAGTCCTTGGGCTACTCAGGGTGGAGATAATGGTTAATGAATTCCAGCTGTTTTAATCGTGTTCACTTTTCTCTTTGAAGGCAGAAGTTAATTGGCTGTGCATGTGCCGGTTTTATTTGGCAGATGAGCTGAAGGCTGCTGTGCAACAAGTCCCAGCATGTTCAGCCTCATAGCTTTTTTTGACATCAGCCCATTTTCAGCTGTTAGGGGCTTTCTATAAACTATCTATAATTACAATCCCTTAGCACTTCACAATGAATCACAGCATTTGACATTTAAACTTTGGTTTGTGAATCATTTTTTTCCCCATTGTCCAGTCCTATTACAGCAGCATCTTGTAATAACAGGTTGTGGGATTCCGGTTCGGCTACCAGGCACTAAGGGCCTGATTCACAATGCTTTTCTGTTTAATTATCTAACCGTATTTATTAATTCACAATTTATCTCTCCTTAAATGACTACATTCAGGATTTACCTCTCCTTATTTGACATAACTCATGGTTTAGCTCTCCTTATCTATTTATCTCATGAATTATCTCTCATTTGTTTATCTCATGCATTAGCACTCCTTACAGTTAAGGTGAAAGATAAGTAACCTTTGTGAATCAACCCCTAATGCTGGGAATACATGGTTCGTTCTGTAGCTGATTGGTTGGTTTGATAGATAATTTCCGACATGTCCGATCTCCCTTTTGTTTCTTTTCCCGCTTGATTTCTGATAGAAGTAAATGGAAAAAATAAGAAAAACGAGAGGAAGATAAGAATCGAGAGCAGAAACACACGGCAGAAACAAACAGTGTATTCCCAGCATTAGTGTTACACACTGACTCTGATTTACAGATTTTTTGGACCAACAATTGTAATGCATTGCACTCAACTGTGCTGGGATCGCTCAAATACAGCTAGACTGCAATGATGTACAAACCATGTTTCCAGCAGTAACCAAGATCCTTATACAGTATATTTCATAACAGTAAACACTGATATAGTAAAACCTTGGATATAATAAACTAAATGTCCAGGTCCTAGCCAAGTACCATTATAAGTACATATGGGCATAACACCTGGAATAGTAAACCCGGATATAATAGAACTTCTGTAGTAGTTAACGTTTCTTTTTTGGGCCCCTGTGGTATTCTGTATCTGGCTATAGTGGAAAGTGGGCAGGAGCATGCATCATAGGTGAGTTGGAGACTTGTTAGGCATGGGCAGGCTGATGGCCAATTGTAACCTGCTGGCTAAGCTTTAATTTAGTGGGTAAACAAAATGATTGCATAAAATGAGAGGCAACTAAAGTATTTTTTTAACACAATCTTTTAATTTCAGGGGCTCAAAAGTAATTGGACAAATAACTGGAAATAATATTTTCATCTCTAATTCTTGGGGGGAAACCTTTTGCTGGCAATGACACAGCCTGATGTCTTGTACACAAGGACATCACCAGATACTGGGTTTCCTCCCTTTTAATGCTCTGCCAGGCCTTTACTTCAGTGGCTTTCAGTTGCTGATTGTTTGTGGGTATTTCTGTCCTAAGTTTAGTCTTCAATAATTGAAATGCATGCTCAGTTGGGTTAAGATTAGGTGTCTGACTTGGCCATCCAAGAATTGTACACGTCTTTGCTTTAACTACTAACATACCAGCAGTCTCTGCCCCTTCAGAACCATAGAATGCCGGTACTGCAAAACGGCATAAAACGCTGCTTACCGATAATTCAGTGCACTGATCCACCACTCTTGGTGGTCACGCCACTCTCCCATCGCTGCAGGTCCATTTGTCTGCCATCTCTATGACTGCAGAGCTCTGTGCGCCGGTCAGGAGCCACTTTCATTGGCTCCTGACCCTGTCCATCAATGTAAGCCAATGGGATTGGCTTACAGTGATGACAGGGTCAGGAGCCAATGAAATCAGCTCCTGACCAGCTCACAGAGCTCTGATGTCATACTGATGGCAGGGTGAGTGGGTTGGGGTGGAGCGGCGGGACCGCACGGTGACGATTGTTGAAATCTACGTCCTGTCAGCCTCGCAGCCACCAGCAGGACGTAGATTTCAACTGCACTGGTCCAGAAGCGGTTAATAAGCTCCTGGGTAGCTTTGGCTGTTTGTTTTGGGTTGTTACTGCATTTTGCTTTATTTGAACAGACAATGGCCTCAATTCACTAAGCTTATCTCCTGTCTTTAAAAACATTTCTAGAGTGATCACCATGGTGATAAGGCATGTCGTATTCAGGAAACATTTTACCTCAGGCAAACCTAAAGTTAACTCTTCTGTCTATAAGTTAACTCTTCAATCCTTAAAATGACTCCAGAATTCAAAAGTTAAGGCTGTTAATTAACTGCGTGTGAAAATAACTACAGAGAAGGTAACTTAACTACAGAGGAGGTAACTTAAAGCGGACCCAAACCAAACATTTTTTTTATTAAAAATATTTAGTTGCACCACGTACAAAGATAAATAAACACTCCTTCAAACCTATGAGCATTTCAGTGCATGCTTTTCACCCTTCTCTTTTCATAGCTAGGGTTATACTGGGGGCAGCCATTAGCAATTCCTCCATTGCCGGACACCATCTATTCCACCAGTTTGCCGGAAAAATGCCGGCAATTTGAAAGGAAGGAAGGGGTTCCTCCAATAAATGTAAAATATTTTATATTTGTCATCATGCAGCTGAAAAAAGGCTGCTATTTATTATTATAATTTAGAAAATAGATTTTATTTCTGAAATCTTGTATTTTTAATTTGGGTCCACTTTAACTACAGAGGAGGTAACTTAAGGAATGAAGAGATAAGATAACTCTCTCACTGTGTGGCGGCAAGTTTTCTCTTGTCTTATTATCTCCAGCATGATCTTAGTGAATTGAGGCCAGTATGTCTCTGAACACCTCAGAATTAATTTGGCTGCTTCCAGTGGCGTAGCTATGGAGCTGTGGGCCCCGATGCAAGTTTTACAATGGGCCCCCCCAAGCACGCTATAAATAACAATTGATACAGTGCACCAAAACCTGCCAATGGCAATTACAGTGTCAGAGGTGCAAGAAGGGGATGGGGAACAGTTTAATGGTTACCATGATTCAAAGTATCTATAGAAGTGATTATTATGAGCACAGGGTCAATAGAGAGCTAATACTGCAGTTAAGGGAGGGCCCTTCGGGGCCCCTCTGGCCGAAGGGCCCCAAAGGGGTTGCAACCTCTGCAACACCTATTGTTATGCCCCTGGCTGCTTCTGTTCTGTGTCACATCATCAATAAACACTAGTGTCCCAGCGCCACTGGCAGCCATGCACGCCCAAGCCATCACACAGCCTCCACAGAGTTCTTCAGCTGATGTGGTAGGAAGCAGTAAAAAAGGGCGCATATGGCTAATGGACAAAAAGGCCGCCGCCATAGACTGCAAAACAAAATATCTGCTATTGGGCGCCCGACAGGAAATTTGGGCACCCGGGAAATAGCGGTTGCAGGGATCGTGTTAACAAAAGTTTTCCTTTACAGAATAAGGTTTATTAGAAATATCGTTTACAAATTCATTTTCACTTTGTGTTTTACTTACTTTTTTTGTTTTTAAATTTTGCTTTCAGGAGGTTTTACTTATTTTTCCATTTTTAAATTTCGCTTTCAGGACTGTAACAAGTACATTTTTGTTTACACTTATTTTATCATTTTAAAATTCGTTTTCATACGTATAATGCTTAAATATCGTTTTCAACCTTATTCTATTAGAAATACATCGCTTTTGGTATTAACTTTGTTTTTTAGACTTCTAATGCATCAATTATAGTTTTTAGATTTATTATCTTACTAATATATCACTTTTAATATTACCGTTATTTTAACATTTTTAATGCGTACGTGATTGTAAGGCTATTTATTCTTTAAAAATGGGCTAGGTCTGCCCCTAACGCACCCATCGCGCACGATGCACACACGCCCGCCCCCTCTGGCCCCGTCCTCCTCCGGCTCTTGGCAGTGACGGACGGACATGGGATGTAGGGACACTTGCCTTTTATTAGGTAGGATATATACCATTTTCTATTTATAATATTATTAATGTGTACGTCATTTTAAGGCTATTTATTCTATTACAAATATATAAATATTCTATCTATATGTTATTTATAGTGAAGTATTTTAAAGATTAAATATATTATTGTTTATACTGTATGTGTATAAGGATGTTTGTGCAGTGGGGATGGTTAGGGTTAGGCCCCCAGCAGCCATCCTGTCCTGTGCCGGTCCACCATGAGCCTCCGTTCTCTCGCCATTGCAGACTGGAATGCGTAAAAAGGAACGGAGCAGCAGAGGGAGAAGGGAGGCTTGTGGAGGACCGGCATGGGACAGGATGGCTGCTGAAGCCCCAGGTAAGTGAAACCGTTTGTTTTAAATCTATCTTCAGTTCCTCTTTAAAATTAATTGTGGTGATGTACAGAACCAAAATTATAAAAAAAAGTTGTCTCTAGTCCAAATGTTTATGGACCTAAGTGTGTGTGTGTGTGTGTGTGTGTGTGTTTGTGTGTGTTTTAGGTATTTTTTGTTTTTCTCCCACAGTCATACTGTTTTCAGATTTTAGTTCACCCGCATGCCTAAATAAATTAATTGAGAAGTGTTACTCAATCTAAATATTTTGAAACTAATTTGCATTCAGGCATTTTAATTATTACAATTAATAATGATCTATCTTTTTGATTGAATTCTTATTGATTATAATGAGGAGTGATGAGTGCTTCATATGTGGCGGGTGGTCAAATACCATTTTACTTTGATACACGTTTTGAGCTTTGGTCGTAATTGTGACTTTAGCTCTGATCATGATATGGATGTATGCTCATAGTTTTTATTCTGATTCTATGATTAATACTGGATTATGTGGCTGCGATTGGGTCTGAGACTCACAGCTTCTGAAACTCTGCTTTTTGGTGAATTGGCCTAATGTATAATTTGTGTGTATATTTTGCTCTTCCATGGGTATTAGTGGCTGCGATTGGGCTCTGTTTAATGTAATTGAGTACAACTATTCAGCAAGCTTTCTTTGCAACCAGGTCTTTATATATTTTTTAGGCTATTCATTTCATCAGTTGAAGTGGAATCGCTGTTAGGAAATCATGGATGTTTAGGTCATATTACCAAAGGACAGAATACTGAACTTAATAAGTCTGTTTATTTGCATGCAGCTGACGAATGCGTACCCTCTGTAGCTCCTTTCCACCACTAGCAATAGTTTAAAGAGAATCTGTAAGGGAAAAAAAAAACCTCTGGGGTATACTTACCTCGGAAGGGGGAAGCCTTTGGATCCTAACGAGACTTCCTCCGTCCTTCTCCATCCCTCCGTTCAATTGCATGGGTCCCGCGAAGTGCGGCAAGGTAAATATTTACCTACCGCGATCCTGCGCAGGCGCACTAGCGGCTTTCTGTTCGGGTTAAGGCGGAAATGGCCAAACCCGAACTGATCCGCTCTACTGCACAGGTGCGGGTCCTTTGCGCCTGCGCAGTAGAGCAGATACGAACTGGTTTTGCTATTTCCGCCTTAACCCGAAGGAAGAGCTACTGCTGCGCTTTCGCTGGATCCCGGAGAGGTAAATAAATCTACTAAATAAAGCCGCTACTAAAGCTAATAAAGCCACTACTCAGCCAGCGCTAGATTCCTGCTGTCTACAGAGGTGGGAAGCCTCATTGGGACCCTGAGGCTTCTCCCTCCTGAGGAAAGTATCCCCCCAGAGGTTTTTTTTTAAAGTTACAGAGTCTCTTTAAATGATTTTCTATTGTGATCTTTCATTGAGTGCTTTGACTGTTTTCATAAGCCCACAATTGTCAGTCTATTTTTTGGGCTAATAAGGCTTCGGAAAGTCAAATTTGAATTCATACCTTTGATTATGATATACAATTGTGATATTTTTGAACTGGTGAGTGTCCCAGATCTGTTATATAAGGATTGAGATGTTATTGATTGATTATTGTCATTATTTTGTTTCTTCTTTTTTTTTAACTATATCCATTTTAAGTCATAGCTCAAATGTTTTTGCTTTCATGGGCATTTGTGAAAGGGCAGGGAGCCTGAAATGTCCATTACCTATAACTGTACTGTAGCCTCACAGCAATACATTGGTTACTCCCAGAAACCTCCTGCAGAGCTTCAATCACTACTGTAATTTGTTCTCAGGGGCAACAGTGGAAAATGATTTTGGT